>NW_027069935.1:51747-153561 GCF_002906115.3 Quercus suber | reverse complement strand
TTTTTTTTTTGGGGAAGTACTTTTTTTTTTTTTTTTGGGAACCATTTAGGGAAGTATGCTGGGTTACTTTAAAGAAAAGAAAGAAAAAAAAAATGTCAAAAAAAATCTCCTCTCAAAGTCATGATTTTTTAAAATCTCAAACAAAAATAATTGAATTTAAACAAAGTGATAAACATCAATTCATTATTGATAAATGTGTGGACATTTTTTCCTTCAAGGGCAAGGGTTAGACCATGTTGGAACCTAGGCAAATTTGTTGTCCTACATGGGAAAGAAATGCTTCCTCTTCATGCCATATAAGAGATGACCAAGTGGATGAATAGTACTACTAGTTTGGTTAACTTATTTTGTTAGGGTTAATATTTCTCTCTAGAGTTATAAATCTTCTTCTCTTGTCCTTTTTAATTTTTTTATTTTATTTTATTTATGGCTGTGTTTGTTCTATTCATCAAATCTTTCATCTTTTTCTCTGTCAATGAATAAGTTTCCCAATCCATATATCGAATTTTAATGGACGATTCGTGACTCATTTGATTATGAATTGTTGAATTTTTTTCTTTTTGAGTTTCACTCAATTCATATATTTCTATTTTTTTCAATCCAAATAATAATAATAGATTTATTTTTGAGAATTCTTTTCTTATTTTTTTTAGAAATATAATGACTTTGGTGACCCATTTTTTTGTTTCTTTTGCTACATTTAGAAAAAAATTTTGTTCTTTCTTTTAAAACTTTTATAACTAGAAAGCACTTTTGTTTCAATTTGAAATTAACCAAACTAGTGGTATTCTTCATCCACTTGGTCATCTCTTATATGGCATGAAGAGGAAGCATTTCTTTCCCATGTGGGATAACAAATTTGCCTAGGTTCCAACATAGTCTAACCCCTGGCCTTGAAGCAAAAAATGTCCCCACAATAAACTTCTCAGATTCAAATCCTTTAAAAAGAGTTTGTATTTGAGTGAAAAGTTTGAAAATATCCACACACAAAAGGAAAAGATAAGGAAAAAAGAAAAAGAAAAAAAGAAAGAAATCTGATACACGTATATAAGTATATTTTATATTTGAATTCGGTTACTTCTTGGTCCTTCCTTCCTTTCTCTTTTTTTTTTTTTTTTTTTTTTTTTTTTTTTTTTGTTTTTTGTTTTTTGTTTTTTAAGCTCAAATACTCTTAATGGTTTAGTTACTCTCTCTTTTATTTTTTAATTTTTTTTTAGGGAAGTATGTTGGGTTACTTTAAAGAAAAGAAAGAAAATAATTCTCCTCTCAAAATCACGATTTAAAAAAAAAAATCTTAAACAAAAAATAATTGAATTTAAAACAAAGTGATAAACATCAATTCGTTATTGATAAACTTCTCATACTCAAATCTTTAAAAGAGTTTGTGTTTGAGTGAAAAGTTTGAAAATATCCACACACAAAAGGAAAAGATTAGCCAAAAAAAAAAAAAAAACCCTGATACACGTAGATGCAAATGACAAAGGTATACAACAAACACTCAAATAGAGTTTTATGCCAGAGTGATTCCTTTTGGGCTTTATTTTACGTATAGACAACTTCAAAAAAAAAAAAAAAAAGAGTTTGTATGAGTTAAAACTTAAAACTAAAAAGTTTGAAAATATCCACACAAAAAAAAGAAGGAAAAGATAAGGAAAAAAAAAGAAAAGAAAAGGAAAAACAGATACATGTTGGTGCAAAGGAATAAAAAAGAAGAAGGAAAATATAAGGAAAAAAGATTTTGAGGCACGTGACATTGAAGTCAATCACAGGTAATAAGTAATAGTCAAATACCATTGAATCCCTATAAAAATCTCATTCACCCATAGGTAAGCACACCTCAAATTTTAAATCATTGGTAGCCATGGAAGGTAAGAACTCAAACAATAGTCAATGATGAAGAAAAGAAAGAATAACTTGCAATTTAGATTAGAGATGCAGAAGATAGAGCTTGAAAAGCCATTTGAATTGTGTAAATTATGATGAATTGTTTAGAACCCAAATCTGGAAATAGAAGAAGAAGAAAGAAGAGGATGAGACTAAATCTATGTAATTTGAAGAAGAATGATAGTAGATGTTATTGGGTTGTAAACTGGCAAAGCGTACGTGTGTTTGTGGGTTATTAAAGTAAAAAAGTTTTATTTTACATATTTATCTCTGTTAGTTGAAAACTTGTACGTGAATGGTATAAGGGTATTTTAGAATTATGAAAATGAGGAATCCAAATATGGGAAGCCCTTTAAATGGTAGTATAGATATAGGAATTCAAACACAAACAAAACTTGAGAATAAAAATATATCTTTGACTCCCACATAAAACTAAACTATTCTTTTTCTCATCAAATCCTAAATTTTAACCTCTTTTATCTCTCCCTTTTCTTTTTTTTTTTAAATTGATGTTTCTTTAAAATTTCAATTCTGACTTATTTTTAAATCTCTCCTATTTGAAAAGTATATTTTCTATTTGAATTCGGTTACTTCTTGGTCCTTCCTTTCTTTTCGTTTTTGTTTTTGTTGTTGTTGTTGTTGTTGTTGTTTTTTTTTTTTTTTTTTTTTTTTTTTTTTTTTTTTAAACTCAAATACTCTTAATTGTTGGGTAAACTTTTTTTTTTTTTTTTTGGGGGGGGGAAGTACGTTTTTTTTTTTTGGAACCATTAGGGAAGTATGTTAGGTTACTTTAAAGAAAAGAAAGAAAAAAAGTCCCAAAAAAAAAAAAAAAATCTCCTCTCAAAATCACGATTTTTTTAAATCTCAAACAAAAATAATTGAATTTAAACAAAGTGATAAACATCAAGTCGTTATTAATAAACTTTTCAAATTCAAATCCTTTAAAAAGAGTTTGTGTTTGAGTGAAAAGTTTGAAAATATCCACACCAAAAGGAAAAGATAAACAAAAAAAGAAAGAAAGAAATTTGATACACGTAGATAAGTATATATTCTATTTAAATTCGATTACTTCTTGGTCCTTCCTTTCTTTTCTATTTTGTTTTTTTTTTTTTTTTTTTAAACTCAAATACTCTTATGTGGCATTTGGTATAGGGTAATGTTTTAGGATTCCTAAGAATGTTTAAAAATTTTCATGTTTGGTTGCAAATCATGCTAGGGAATTATATGCCAGGGGAATCTGGATTCCCCTCTTAAACCCCTCTTAGTAGGAGTTGATTTCCTTTAAAACAGGTGAGAATCCAGATTCCCAAGTGTGGGGCCCGTGGGCCCGTGGGCCTGATAGTCTCAGCCCATTGTGTAGTAGGCCCAAGACCCGCGCCGAAGAAGGATGACCATTCAAGGCTGAATTAGGGAGAGATTCTTTTTTGGACCCACGCCGAGGACCTCTTCGTCCTCGGCATACTAAGGATAATTTTGGGAAGGGACAAGCCCAGAGCAAGCTGTCACCTCCACACTTAATGCATTCACCTAACCCCTCTGGCCGCATTAATGGGGATGCAACCCCTTAGCAGGGCGACGTTGATCAGTGTGAACCACTTGAGTGTTGATAAGGCCTCTGATATGACGGACGGTTAGAAGAAAGGTGAATGGATGATCAACAGATGGAAGAACGAGATAGGACAATGAAGACTATATAAAGAGGAGTGAGTAAAGTTAGAGGGGGGGGGGGGGAAAAAGAAAGAATAAAATGAGCTCCTCGGCCATGGGCCAAGGAGCACTCCCAGGTTCCCTTGAAGCAACCATAAATATTGGTGTACACAGTAAATTTGTTAACAATTAATATCTTGGATAATTTTCTAGGCATATCTACAATCTAAAACATCAATAATGAATACAAACTTCTACAAGGACTTATAGGTACAGACTATATATAATTCAAAAAGTTTTGAGTCAGCAAGTCCATAGCGGATTGGTTGACTAATAGAATATGAAGTTTAATCAAAACCTTGGTTCACAAAAGAGAATAAAACTTAAGCATTAGACCATGAATCAAGTAAAATCCAAAACTTAGTTTTGAAAGAAGAGAACAAATTGTGCATTAGAATCAACTACATAGCTCATATAATATCTTCGTAAAGCAGAAAAGAAACAACCTCAAAGCCAAAGCCCCTCCAATCACGATCAATCTCAGCAAGCACTTTTCCATCAATATCTTTTAAAGTAAATGTCCAATTCCAGAAGCCAGGGTTTTCAACAACCGCAAACTGCTTATTCCTACAAATCAAATGACCTTAGGCTTGGAGGCATAAGATAGAAACAAAACAAAGTCCAATAACAGAAGTTACAAGTGTAGACTGCAATGACATCTAGCTCAAATGGAACCTCCCCCCCTTTTAAGAGCAAGATGGAGGGTGAATCATGAGTTTAAGATCCATTGGGTACATGTGTAATTACCAATAAAAAAACTGACTGAACAAAAAAAAAATGTGACCTCAAGATGTGAGATTACATCATTAATACATTACTGAAACAGAGATAATACAAGGGAACATGTTTACCCTGTAGAAGCATGTTGGTGCATACATACCCATAATCTCTTTTAATTAATAACTAATCACACAGGTGGCTATTATATGTTCATAACTAGGACGGCACATATAATATACAAGTGTAGAAAAATCAAGAATTGGTCAAATATTTGTCAACCATTCCTCCCCAGACCCCCACTTCCCCCTCAAAAAAAAAAAAAAAAAAAAAAAAAAAAAAAACAACTTCAACAACAACAGGAGTGTTTAGCAACTAGGTCAAAATTCTTTTAAAGTTCATATTTGTAGAACCAAAATGAAGAAGATGAAATTCCTCCTAATCTTATATTTGCCTATAGAAGTAACTAGCCATTGCTTTGGTAGCTACAAGTTAACATCACAGTTTTGAAAGACTACTGCTTCCCTCAAGTCAAGGCAGCTATAAAATGGCATTTTAAAAGATGTTGATCAAATATATGTACAAATATCACAAAATTTCTTCATAATGGCATTTTAACACGTTCCCACTCTAGACAAGCTACTACACACATATTCTGGAAATACAGAAATAATGAAATTCCATGGTCAAACTACCCAAAAATAGAATACTCCAATGATATCTAAAAAGTGCCAAAATATATTATTCCAATTGTAGGTAAATGGTCCAGGAAGTACGAAATATAGCTTGTTATAGTAGTTATTAGAAGATTGATACACTAAAATCATCAACCCACAATATCGGAATGTACTGAATTCTGCCATTCATGGACAACAAAGCAGATACTTAATAAGCTAATTCACCTAAAATCATTTCCTGAGCCAGATGATCCACATTCCACAACCATCTATCTTGTATCTCTACTTTAAGTATCTTTTACAATGAAAGAAAGCACCTTAAATTAAACCTCTGGCTCCAAACTTCAATTGCAATGAAATATAAAGGCACCAACCTTAAATGAATAAAGAAATTTGCGAAGTAATTCAGAAAATAGTATTTACCCCAGGTACAAGTCATATATCCTCCTCCACAAATGCCATCGTCTGTGAACCACACCAATTTCCTAGATAGGAGCAGATTTTTGAAATCAGCAACAGTCAGATTGGCTTCACCATGCTAAAAACTATGTATAGTTGCAATAAAAAACAGCATAAATGTCTAGCTGACATACCTTACCATCAATCTCTGCATATATTGAGCTGGTAATCCACCAAAAAGGCCTACGAACCTGAACATGGTAAAAATAAAAAAAGTTCAAGCGTAACCAGAAACATATTCAAACCATAAGAATCTAAAAGCCTGATATGGTTCCAAAAGAATAATAAATCGCAGAGAAATCTCACCCTAAAGAGCTCATTTCCCATGCCATCAGTTATATATGCAACAAAAGGGCGCCTTGTTCGTAGCAACTGCAAGAAAGGAAAACAAGTATTGACAAGGAAAGATTCTAAAAGATAAAATCAAATATCACAAGCAAGTAAGAAAATTAAACTAGTATTCCAAAACCCAAACACAGAATAGCTTTAAAGAACATCATGCATGTACTCTGTTATTCTTTTTTATTTATAGGTACTCTACTCTATTATTCATATTTAATTAATTTCCAGCATCAGTTAAAGGAAAGCCAAAGGAGTGTCAATGGTGCCAGCATGTTAACACAAAAAAGAGTTCTCTGTACTTGTCTACCCATGTCCCAAGTCAGGTGAAAGTGAACAATTCTGATTACAGTTATCTAAAACAGCATGACATAAAATTTTTCTAAATGCTGAACCTTTTTGTGCTGGGCTTTTTTCAGGTTATAAAAAAGTTGTTTTTTTGCTCACTTAGGCTCCTCCAGCACCATCACTCTCTTTTCTGTCACTACTGGACCTTCACTGACTGCCATGGTCACCACCAAAACTAACTTCTCCAATTCCACTTACAAGAAGCTCAACAAACTTTACTTATTATGCCACCACTATATTGCAACCACCAAGCCTCTTGCCACCTTTATTGCACTTGCATGACTATCAGTGCTACTGCTGCAGTCTTTACCATTTGTTACTAGGCAAACCGACCCACCACCACTCACCATTTTTTTTTCCACCACCACCAATGAATCTGAGTTAGGCAGTAATGCATCTTGTTTTTCTTTATCGATGCATTACTTGACTTTCCAAAACATTTCTTTATCAGTCACCAAAAACATTATTATTTCAGGAAAACATAAAGAGATATTGTTTTGTTTCCTTTTCCTAAAAGGTCCATCCTTGTTAATGCACAGTACGCCCATCCCATTAGAGGAACTCAAACCTGACCCCAAATTCAAAACACCCAAGCCAAGCCCCCAAATAAAAGTCCTAAAACAAACAATTCCCACCCCCCCCCCCCCCCCAAAAAAAAANCCAATTGTAAATAGTTCTAAGTATTTCTTTTATAAAATGAGAGAGTTCATGCTTGGTGAACGACGGTCAGCGCCTAAACCTTCAATCCATTCTCTGCAAATTTATTGTCTGTGGCTTGTTGGGCTGAAAATCCAAATTGGGTCCCCACACCAAGCTTAAAGGAAATTGTATTTTTTATAAATTGACAATTTTAACCCCTTTTTTTTAAATGACTTGGTAGTTCACATTCAAATTTAAGAATAGAATGGGAAAAATAAATAATTTATTTAAGATTCTTAGGAATAAACCAAACATAAGAATAGCTACATTCTTAGGAATGTGATCTCTAAAAATCACATTCCTAAGAATCTGGATGCCAGGAGTAATGTGGATTCCCCCGTACCAAATGCCACATTAGTTGTTCGGTTACTTCTTCATTTTTTTTTTTTTTTTTTTTTAGGGAAGTATGTTGGGTTACTTTAAAGAAAAGAAAGAAAAAAAAAATTATCCTCTGGAAATCACAATTTTTTTAAAAAATCTCAAACAAAAATAATTGAATTTAAAACAAAGTGATAAACATCAATTCATTATTGATAAACTTCTCAGATTCAAATCTTTAAAAAGAGTTTGTGTTTGAATGAAAAGTTTGAAAATATCCACACACAAAAGGAAAAGATAAGCAAAAAAAAAAAAAAACTGATACGCAGATGCAAACGACAAAGGTATACAACAAACACTCAAATAGAGTTTTATGCCAGAGTGATTCCTTTTGGGCTTAATTATACGTATAGACAACTTCAAAAAAAAAGAGTTTGTGTGAGTTAAAACTTAAAACTAAAAAGTTTGAAGATATCCATACACACAAAAAAGAAGAAGGAAAAGATAAGGAAAAAAAGAAAAGAAAAAGAAAAACAGATACATGTTGGTGCAAAGGAACAACAAAGAAGAAGGAAAATATAAGGAAAAAAAAGATTTTGAGGCACGTGATATTAAAGTCAATCACAGGTAATAAGCAATAGTCAAATACCATTGAATCCCTATAAAAATCTCATTCACCCACAGGTAAGTGCACCTCAAATTCTAAATCATTGGTAGCCATGGAAGATAAGAACTCAAACAATAGTCAATGATGAAGAAAAGAAAGAATAACTTGCAATTTAGATCAGAGATGCAGAAGATAGAGCTTGAACAGCCATTTGAATTTTGTAAATTATGCTGAATTGTTTAGAACCCAAATCTAGAAATAGAAGAAGAAGAAAGAAGAGGATGAGACTGAATTTGTGTAATTTGAAGAAGAATGAGAGTAGATATTATTGGGCTGTAAACTAGCAAAGCGTAAGTTGATTTGTGGGTTATTAAAGTAAAATAGTTTTATTTTACATATTTATCCCTATTAGTTGAAAACTTGTAAGTGAATGGTATAAGAATATTTTAGAACCATGAAAATGAGGAATTCAAACAAGAGAAACTCCTTATATAGTAGTATAAATATGTGTATAAAACTAGCTACCCACCAATATATGTCTTTTATTTGTTAGTAGGGTAGTTATATATTGGTATCTTTATTTATTTATTTATTTTTAATAAACAGTCATATATTGAAATTTGATACCGGTAGTATCATTTTATACTAAATACTTTCTAACAAGTTTCTTTTTTAGAAAATTTAGTTAATACTAACAATTTAACAATTATGAAACAACCAAAGAAAAAAAAAATCATGAAAATTGTTGTATTTTTTTTTGTTGAAAAAATAATAATGATGAACTAAAATTTGCAATATAAAAATATGATAACTAGCCAATAAATAATAGCTATCTAAATATATATATATATATAAACAAAAAGAAACCTACCGAAGAATAAGATAAAAGTAGCTGATTCAGTAAAAAAAAATACTACTCAGTTTACACTTCACAGTACACTCCTATACAAACAAGGACATGTTTTCCTTTCTTTTAAATAGAGCACCAAAAAAAAGAAAAAAAAATGTAGAGCACCAAAAGTGGATAAAATAAAAAGTAGCATCCAAAAGTATTCCTTTTCGTTTTTATAGAACTAACGTTACAACACGACGATTTTACATTATTGAAATCTTGCATGCCGTGAATAAAGTAAAACTTGAATAAAAACACAAATAATTGAATTGAAATGGTCACATTCCTCAAAGAAGGCAAACACCTTTTCTAACCAAATACCAACTTTCTCATACCCAAAACATAGACATCTTCTTTTTCATTATTTGGTCATGCTACAATTCCTGAGTATTATCCTATTACTGTATATGCATAAATTACTGTAAAACACTGGAACCAGGTCTTGACAAATAATACATTCTCTCAGTGATAAACAGTCATTTTGATATCTCAAATTAATAATGGTGTCAGCAACAGTAACAAGCACATATAAAGGGAGCAATAGAAGAAAGTCATTTGGTAAAAACATACTCAAAAAAGGGTGAGAGTTACAAATTCAGATTGTAGGGTGGGGTAAGGAAACAAGAAAACAGATCAATAGACCACTTTCTGGGCTATTATTGCTTGGCTCACTGCTATCCCTCCCAAATTGCAAACATAGAATATAACCACATAGGTTAAGGACTATATTGCAAACCAAAACTACTCCCCAACTGCAACAAAAGGTAATGCCCTGATGACAAAAGAAAAGCAAGGGCAAAATCAGCACTAATTTCAACTCTCTCTATCAATGTTGATGAGCAACTAGGGCCTAAAAATTAACATTTTTAGTACTGAGAAAACTTCCAACATAAAGTGATTAAATTCATGGCTTCACCCACCACCCCATAATTATGGAGGGTGGAAGTGCCATCTTATCCAAATGCTATTAAAATTGCATTTTTAAGATAAAAGATATAGCTGTTTAAGGAAACAAACACCACAAACTTTTGAAAATGGTGTGAACATGAGTACTGGTTGAGGTGATCAATATGATCTGAATCATAGATTCTATTGCAGTTGTGAAAATTTTAGCACTGAGAACAAGCTTACCAGCCACCGTGTCTTGAGAAATAGTCATTATCCAGAGATATTGCAAGAGCAACAGCTACAGCTCTCTCTGACAGAGTCAGTGGACGGGCAACTTCCAACTCTTGTATCTGCCAGCAAAGAAAGCACATACAAGATTAGAGAAATCAATAAAATCATTAAAAGAAAATAATTCCTTTTTTGTTTCCTAATGTGGTACCATTGTAGCAGGGCCAGTCTTGGAGCCAGGATCAGAACTCCCAAATCGGATCACATACTGACCAGCATCAGTAAAGATCTGCATTTCATCAAATTATAGTTTAAAATTAAATTTCCATACCCGTAGCTAGTTCCTTTGGCAACCAAAATAAATCTAATAACTCAAAAAAAAAATACAAATGCAAATGATCCTTCACAAAAGACATAATATAACCCAGATGGCTAGATAGACAACTGTCAATGATAGAAAACAACATGGTCTAAGCCCACTCTGGTTTAAAGATCAGTAACACCTTAATTACACCGTTACTTGATTATGTATAACACCTTAATTACACCATTACTTGATTAGATGTTTCAAAACAAGGTTAATTATTCATTTTGTAAGGAAATGCATACAAAATAACAATAGAAGGCTGATAAATTAATTATTGAAAATTTTTAAACGAATAATTAAAAGTAAGGGCCATCAAGAACTCTACATATAAAGGGTACATACAGCCCTATGCTTTCTAAGGTAAAACATAAAACTTGTACATGTTAACAACACTCCTTTCTTTAAAAATTATTTCCAAAATTGAAATCATTCTTGCCCTCAGAACCAGCTCATTATGCTCTATGTGATCTACATAAGGATTAAGGAAACTCCCATTGTACTACAATTTCAAGCACGTGCTATCAACAGTGGTTTGCCCCCCCCCCCCCCCCCCCCCAAAAAAAAAGAAAGAAAAGAAAAAAAGAAAAGCGAAAATGATAAACAACACCAATTAAAACTAAAGCATTATAGTCTTAAAAAGCATAGATGCCAAACCTATAAACAGAGGGAAAACACCCATAAAAAAATGGGGGTGGGTCTCTATGATGTTTGTGGGTGGATCACTGATGCAGAACGTGCTTGCAAAATAAGAAATAAAAGGAGAAAACAGAAAACCCAAGTATTGCAATGCTCAAAACTATTGCTAGGGCCTCTTTTTAATAGGCTTCAAGGAGCAAAACAATCCACAAAATCCTCAACAATATTAAAGACCAAATTCAAAATTCAAATGTGAGATCAGGCATCTCGTCTCAAATAAGTAAAAAGTCTGAGATAATAAAATTAACAATGTCTTAGTCCACATGATGAGATTGACATGGAAAAATACAAGGAAATCATCTTCCATGAAACATGTACACTTTCTGTTTTATTATGATATGATATTGAACTTTATTGATTTTCATGTTGTTTTTAAAGGATGACATTAGAATCTTAACACACTATAGCATTTTAGTTAATAAGAAGTTGACACCAAATGTATTATATATATTATGCACACAACAAAATGTTTAAAAATGAAGAGTGTAGCGGTAAAATCTACAGGCTGCAAAACAACAGAGTATCAGGAATATACCTGTCTGGCAAGGAGATTGCTCTGCTCACGAATAAAACCTACAGGCTGCCAAACAACAGTGTATCAGGAATTGGGAAATCATTCAAAGGGTAAAATAATAAGCCCATTTTTTTGAAAGATAATTGTGTGTGGAAAACTTTAGGATAATGAAAGGAGTTAGATTGATTACTCACTGACTGGGGGTAGCACACATCTACAATTGCATACCGGTTTTCCTACAGTTCCACCAAAGAGAATTGAGAGTAAAGAATCTAAAGATACAACTAAACAAGGAAAATAAACGTAAGAAGAAGAAAATGAAAAATTAAATGCTCAAAAGAGACAGAGGAAATAGGTTCTGCTATCAGAATGCAACAGTATGAGTGGATCTTGTCAGACCCATACCTATGTAAGACTTAAGGCCAACTATATAAGCACTAGGGGACCATCAAAGAAAAGCCAAATATGCAAGCTAATAAGTTGATCAACCACAATATAAGTAGATATTGATCTTAAAACAGAAGATGAAATTAAATAAATCATAGCACAGATAATTTTAATAATAATTTTTTTATTCCCCAGTTAGAAGCTGTAGGGAACTACTCAGAGGAGTTAATCTGATGCTCTACTAAAAAATATCAATATTCTTATCATTGACGCTTCAATCTAGTGCTTCATTTTAAAGCCAAAGGCAAAACAAATAAATCAATTAATAAAGAAGTAATATTTTGGCATCCTAAAAGTATCATACACAGTATTTAAAAGATATGGGTTACTACATGTGCTCCTAAATCAGCATCAAGATGAACAAGAAAAAGATAATGATAGGGAAAATGAATTACCTGCTCAAAACCAAGCATAAGATTTGCCCACTCTATATCCCTAGTAATCAACAAATTGGACCTAGCAAGAAGGAGTGCAACCTGGGCCTAAGTAAATCACAAAATACCAAGTGAGCATTATCCATATGTTACAGACAGTGGGTGAAAAAGATTAACTTTTAACATTAAGATCTTGGAAATAACTTCAAGGCAACCTCAACCATTCTCATGTTTTTTCTCCCTTTGTTCTAACAGGGATTTCTCTAACCTAATTTCTTACTTCACACATGCACAACCAGAATTTCAAGTTTCACAAAAATAGCAATAGTAAAATAGCAGCAAAAGCACAATGAGCAAGCTGAAGTATTTGTTAGAGATAATGACAGATGGAGCTACTGAACAAACATTGAAAAACAACTTAAATCATAATAGACCTACAGGCTAATTCTAAAAATAACAAATTGACAGCAATACTAAACCCAACTCACCTCCTCTGGAGATTCTGGCTCCAGAAAAGCTGAGTCAGATTGGCTCAGAGGTGGTTGATTCAAAACTGGTTTACCCTTGTCCAAAAAATCCTGTTCTGCAAGAGGTGCCCCCGAATACCATCTTCCATATTGACGTTGGTTTTCATATGCTGTACCCGGAAATTTTTCATACTTAACCAATTTCCGCCTTCTTTTTCCCCTAGAATTTTTCATTTTCCTATCTGCAACCCAAAGCTGTACAAGAAAATCTCTGTCCAAGTGATTATCATTTTCAATGCTGTATCCATACTTACGAGACACAGCTATCTTTCTGTGTGTCAACCAAGGGGCATTTCCTTCTAAACCACAAGGTAGCTTAAATCTCCAAACAAGATTTCTCGCCAGGACCAGCCTTTCTTGAAAACCTATAGCTGTACCCCACAAACCATCTTGTGACAATGATCTTGCTGGAAATGTCCCACTTTGAGATTGCGGGTACTGAAGGACTCGAACCTTCTCCGAGTTAAAAGCACCATTTTGATTTTGATTTGTGGTATGATACAATGATTCACTCCTTCCGACAGTTTTATTGGTGCTGGCAAGGCAACGCCAACCCTTTGTCCAATTCATCAAGTAAAACTCTCACAGTGCCTGCAGAAATTCAATTTGCTAACTGCTAAAACTCCATGTGTTGCAGGAGGAAGAATGAAAATGCACAGATTTTTAATATAAGGAATAAATAAACAAGACATATACCAGCTCAAAAAAAAATCTGGTGAAGATTTGATTTTAAGTTGTTGGGGATTCCACCTACATATTTCACAGTTTTCTCACATTAATAGTAAAGAAAAGATAACAAACTAAAAGAACTTCAAAGTGGGATTTTCGACCGATATAAACAAATGGAATTAATATTACAAAAGAGCAAACCATCTCCAACCAATCAAAAATCATGATACACAGATGTAAACAAAATCATATCCCCACATCATCCAAATGCGTATGGATTCCGCGTTTCACAAGCTATATCATACATGAGCTTCTACTAACTTAAAAATTGAGCACATTCCCATTTCCCAGTACCAAAAATCACTCCCAATTTCACCACCACCAATAAAGAACATCAAAATTCCACAACATAAGAATAAGATACAGAACCAAAACACTTTTTTTCCCAGTACCTACGTAATGATTGTGGTATTTGAGTTATTTGTGAATCAGTGCTTGTGCAAATGAGCTTTTATCATTCTCTACTAATCCTATCAAAATTAATCACGCAACCCAGAATTACATTAATCTTATCTTTCACCAGCAGCCAAACACAGCATAGCAGTTCAAACTTTTTTTTTATTTGACTTTTTCTTTACCGGTTTGTTTTCTCGGCGACCAAACATACGTTAAAACAAAAACGACAACGTCAGATATCGAAGTCACGAAATTATTTAAAAAAAAAAAAATCAAACCAAACGGGTAATCAATCATATGACTCTATCACCTGCTAGTTACTATATATATACTTTTTTTATTGGAACAGAAAATTTAAAAATTGTTTCCAGAAAACACATTTTTGTTTTTGTTTTTGCTTTCAAATGTGAGAGAGAGAGAGAGAGAGATAATATTAATAACTCACCAGTGAGTGAGCACCGAGCTGAAGTGACCAGTCTTTCTTGAACCCTCTATTTCCTCGATCGCTTTCAAAATCAAAACTCTCTCTCTCTCTCTCTCTCTCTCTTTATTTTAAGCTTTGGAGAGGCTAATTGGGTTGTGCTACCAGACAAACTATCCGACCCGGCCCATTTTTCTGGTTTATGATAGGTAAGAGCAATTGCATTAAAGCGAAAAATTATTTTGCAAAATTGAGTAAATATAGAAATGTGTTAAGTTTTTATAGTTTTTATATCTTATTATTTACTTGTTATTCTATATTTTTATATTAACCCACACATCACTATAGCACATTTCTCTCTCAAAAAAAGTATGACCATTAGAGAAAATAATAAAAAATAAATGAAGAATGAATATTTTATTAAAATATATTGTAGAATAGATAGTCTGATGTGAGGGTTTGGAAAAATTAGTTGTGTAAAATAGAAAAAGTAAAATCTTATTATAAAATATATGGAAAAGTTTACATAAACTGATACGAATGCTCAATAGTGATGATTGAGATTGGTTTGTTTGATTATTTTTAATATAATATTTCTTTATAAATATTAAATAGTGACCACCAGAAGCAATATCAATGCAATACAAAGACCCTTATCTACATGGGCTGATCTTTATGCTTACATCTCCACCGTCATGCAAAACATGTGTAAGCCTAATATCATCTTCCCTTCAAAGATTGGGGGGTGTTTGGTAAAGAAGTTTGAGTAATGTTGTTTAGGTGTTTTTGATATACGTATCGGTGAAAAAGTATGTAAAAAAGTGTGTAAGTGTGTTTAAAATGCTCGAAAGTGTGTTTGAACTTACCTACCAAACACCCCTGATTTTATGAACGAAATTACTTTGTTTAACAGTTTGGGCTTTGCAACCCATAATATCTTTATACAATTTGGGTTTTACGACTCACGAGTCACGATTACTTTAGATCTTTTTTATAACAAGTTAAATTGCATCAGTCTGTGCAAAATTTCTTATCTATTTTAACATAAGAAACCACTTTTTCTATTTTACATAACCACTTATCCAAAACTCTCATGCCAATTTATCTATTATACACACTCTTTTCTTTAAATAATCATTTTATATTCTTTTTTTATTATTTCAACAACCTAATCAAACCCACTTTCTCTCTTTTCTTTTCTGAACACTATTCTCTCTTTCTCTCACATGGTGAATTTTCTTTCTTTTTTTTCTTCTCTCTCTCATCTTTCTTCACTGGTCAAGTTTTCTTCTTTCACCCCTTTCTTCACCGGAAAACTCCATTAATAAGCTAGAAAACTCCATAAACAAACCAAAAAACTTCACTTCAACACAAACCTATGTCAATCTAAGTCCATTTAGGTTGGATCTGGTGATGGCAGCAAGGCAGATACGGCGGTAGCAATGGCGGCAGATCTAACTGATTTCCATTGGGTTTTTCATGTAGGTTTATGTTGGATTTTTCATATGGGTTTTCTGTTAGATTTAGTTTTTATTGATTTTGGTTTGGATTTGGAATGGGTTTTTCGGCGGGTTTGGGTTGCGGTGGTAATGATTGGGTTGTGCTGAGTTGGTGGTTGTATATTTGTCTTCTTCTTCTTTGCTGAGTTGCTGTGACCGTTGGGAAAGAGAGGGAAAAGGTGGAGAATCAGACCAGAGAGAAAAAGAGAGAGTGAGGTGAAGAGAGAAAAAAAAATAATATTAAATGCAAGAGTTACAGTAACCGTGCATATATGCACACTTTTACACTCACTGATGTGGGTGTTTTTTTGGTTAGAATATGTAAAATGAAGTGTCTTTTGCATTTTGTAAGACTTTGCATCTACTGATGCAGATGCTTTTAGAGCAATCTCATCAGCTCATGCAAAATCTTGCAAAAACAAAAATAGTCAATTTTACACATTTTAAGCAAAAAAACACCCACATCAGTGGGTGTAAAATTGTGCATAAATGCACAAATTTTTTGGATCTGTGAGAGAGAGGGGTAGTGAGTGAGGAAATAATAAAAAATTGTAAAAGAATGAATATTTTATTGAATAGATATGTAGAATAGATAGACTAATGTGGGTGTTTTGTAAAAATGGATGTGTAAAATAGAAAAAAGTAGTTTTTTGGTGCAAAATAGATGGAAAGTTTGCATGCGTTGATGCGGTTAATTACAGGATGTGTCTATTTCAATCATCGAAATAGACACTTGTACACACAAAGGCCACATGGCTAAATAAAACAATTAGAAATAGTAAAATATGAGAGAGTTAACTATTCCAATTTCAATTTTCAAGTAAGCAGTCTTCATATTATCCAAGAATATGCCAATAAAATGACCAAACATAAATAAGATTGTATTTTTGCCTTAAAGGTGAATTTCTAATATCCAAACTGAACTAAAAGTCTAAAATAGTGTTTCTAAAACATGATTTTGATATAAAATAAATACTATTGAATTTTGTGGGTTTCAGTTAGCTCAACTAATAAAATTTCTGATGGTTGTATAAGAGATTTGGGGTTCAATCCCCGCCTATACCAAAAACTAATTAGTGTTTTGGTCTGATGATAAAGTGCTATCATCAGATTGAAACTCTCTTAAAAAATACTATTGAATTTTTACATTAGAGATATCCAACCTTAAAGGTTGTTTGGATGTTTGATATCCAAATTGATATGTAGAATAATCAATTTCTACATAACATTTATAAGATTGTATTTTTTTTCCCCCTTAAAGATGCATGTCTGATATCTAAACTCATATTTGAACTGAAATAGTATTTTAAAGACACAATTTTGGTATAAAGTAAATACTATATGTATTTTTTTCCTAAGAGATATCCAAACCTTAAAGGTTTAGATGTCTAATATCCAAACTAATGAGTAGAACCAAAATAGTGTTTCTAAAACACAATTTTTGTATAACATGAATATTATTTGAAGAAGCCATTCCTATATTAAATATATCCAAACCTATAAAGGTTCAATTGTCAAATATCCAACATGATATGTAGAATTGATTTAATGTTTCAAAGACACGATTTTTGTATAACATAAATAGTATTGAATTTTTTCCTCAAAGATATCCAAACCTTAAAAGTTTGGATGTCTAATATGCTAACTAACAAGGCTGGAACTAGAATTTTATGAATGAGGGGCAAAATAATAACAAATATAAAATTGAACCAATTTAATAGTGTCATACAAGAAAAATGAAGAGTTTGGGGAGCTAACCATATTTCTTTTAAAAGTTTTAGGTAAATTTAAGGGCTAAAAATATAATATTTGAAAAGTTTGAGGGGGCCAACCATATATTTTTTGAAAAATTTAGGAAAATTTAGTGGTATTTTATAAAATTGGAAAAGTTTGGAGGGGCCATGCCCCCCCCCCCTGCTTAATAGGTCTGCCCCTGCTAATTGATATGTAAAACTGAAACATGATTTTTGTATAACATGAATTCGATAAATTTTTGCCTTAGTGTGCGTTTGGCTCCAAATTAAAAAGCTAACTTATTTGACTATTTAGCTTATTTTTGCAACTATTTATGGGCTCCACTGCACTTTTTGGTATTATTCATGAGTTTCACTGTACTATTTCAGCTAACTTTTACCTTTGTCTACAATATTTTCAGCAAAATAAACAGATTCCAAATAGACCCTAAAGATAGTTAAACCTTAAAGACTTGATGGAAATTTGGTATTGTGTAGGAATTTCGGCCAAACATGGAGGGCACATGCCAATTTATTATTTTATGGGCCGCACTGCACTTTTTGGTATTATTCATAAGTTTCACTATATTATTTCAGCTAACTTTTACCTTTATCTACAATACTTTCAACAAAATAAACAAATCCCAAACAGACCCTTAAAGATAGTTAGACCTTAAAGACTTGATGAAAATTTGGTATTGTGTAGGAATTTCGGCCAAACATGGAGGGCACATTCCAATATATTATAAGCAATAAATTTTCTTGAAGGAACTCAACGACTATATCAATTCCAAATAACCTAAGTCTCCAACATCAAAGCATGGACCAAATGGTCCAAACCTAAGTGTCTTCCAAAGAGGAAAAATGAAATTTGTCCTATGGAACAAGTGAATGTGATTTAGTAACTCGTGAGTGAGATTATGGAATGCCATAAATCAAATGTCACCTCCTTTTTATTTTTTATAACCGAAACTTTTAAAACTCTCATAATTTTTCATGTCAGCATCTACTTTTTCTTTTTTATTTTTTAAATAAAAGTAAATTATTGGTTGCGAGAAAAACCATCTAGGATTTTAGAGTTGTTATTTTGTTTCATTGTTAATAACTTTGTTATGTTTTGTGTAAGGATTTTTGCACCCAAAAAAAGGTGATGGCTTGAATGAATAATACAAGTTAAGGTTTATATTATACTTGATGCTCATCTTTTGGGATAGTAATGATATTTTATGTCCTTTTATTAGATGAGCATCCTTGGCATGCCCTTGATGTTTTTGTGAGTCATTTGTTTGTGTTTGGATATAATTTAAGTTTCTGGGTTATGGTTAAGCTTGGTTTTATGTTTAGTTTAATTATTGTTTCATCTCATAGTTTCTTCAAAAGATTATAAAAAAAACATGGTGTTTTTAGCTCATATTCATTCAATACGCTGTAATTTGAGTGTTTTGTCACATGAACTTTTGAACTCCCATGCCCTCCTTTTTTTTCTTTTAGTATTGGCTTAAATTCTTTGCCCACTTTTTTTTTTTTTAGGTATTAGCTTGAGAATCCCTTTTCTTTTTGGCACATGTATACAAATACTTAGGCCTGAAGAGATTAGAGTGTAAGAGAATACTTCACCAATTTTAGTTTTTGGCAAATTTACAAGCATAGGCAGTGTGTATGCTTTGCAACTATTTTCAAGAAATGTGCATTATATACTTATTGCTCCATTGATGGATTTTTTTTTCTTCAAAATAACACCAATTTCCAAACAATTTTATTAGTTAGCATCGTTTCCAAATTATTTAAGAAACTAACATCTAGAGTCATTGAGATTCAAGTTCACTGTAGCAACACGAGTATCACAGACTCGATTTCTATGAAAATTCACTTGGAACTCAAGTCTATAGAAAACCTAGAAATCAAAACTTGAAACACACAAATGTACACAAGCAAACAAGCAAAAAACCATGAAACCCACGAAGATTAAAAAAAAGAAGAGAAACCCACAAAGACAAAAAACAAAGAAAGATCAAACCTAAAAACAAAAAATAGAGAGACATTTCTAACAAAACCCAAACCATGAAGAAAAAAACAACAAACCAGAGAGATCGAACCCAGGTGGCAATGGCAACAATTGAAATCAAGGTCTCGAGGTCTTTGGGTGGGTTTCTTCATTCTTGTTGTTGATTCTCTCTGGGTCTTAATCTATCACCAAAGTTGGCCAAGAGGGTGTACGGTAGCAATGGAGGGTCATACCACGCTTGGTCTCCATCTAAGCTTCCCATGCTGTGTTTCAAGTTTTGATTTCTGGGTTTTCTTTTGTCTCGAGTTTGTCCACATGAATTTTCATAGAAATCGAGTCTTTGATACTCGAGTTGCTACAGTGAACTTGAGTCTCAGATATTCAAGATGTTAGTTTCCTAAATAGTTTGGAAACAATGCTAACTAACAAAATTGTTTGAAAATTGGTGTTATCTTGAAAAAAAAAAATCCCTCCACTGATTGCTTATCACTTTTTCACCTGTCTACTTCTACTTTAATTGCAGTAAATGATAGATGAATTGTTAAATTATGGTAGAAATATTTTTTTCTTCTATTGGCTTGCCTTTTCAAAGTATTTGCCATCTGCTTTTGGCCAAGCTTGAAATAGGAGTTATTCTAATCTCAAAAGGTATGGGTTGTGTGTGGTACTATAAAAGTGCTTATAACTATGTTTCAAGTTCCAATCAAATTGTTAGTCTATTTCACTTGAAACCAAATAAACATATAGAATTTTTGCAAGTAAATAGAGGGTTATCTTCTAGGATGTTCATGTACTAATTGAAATTTCTTTTTCAAAGTTGCAGGATGATAGAGCCCCAGCTAAGCTACATTGCCAACAAAGGACTTGAAGCATTCATGATGGATTGAAATCATGTATCTTGGAGTTACCAAGACTAATTTTTTAGCTTTATTGAAGTTTTGGATTTGATACATGTTAACTTCTTTTTAGTTTGAAACAAGTGAAATGTCATGTACATATTTTTTGTATTTGTTAAGCTTTGTTTCTTATAGAGATTGTAATAGCTCATTGTTAAGCTTGCGAGAAAAATTCTTCACTGACCCCCTTTTTTTTTAGGTAACTGGAACTCAAATTTTAGACCATTTGTTGAATAAACAAAATTTATCATGTTAGCTTTGTCTCTTCAAATAATGATACCTAGAGAAACCAAGCGCTACATGCCATGTGATGTTCCATTTTTACAGGACAAACCAAGAAAGAAAAGCAGCAAAGTTGTTCCATGAGTTCCAAATAACAGAAACTTTAATTAGGCCTTATCATAAAATAGCATGTGTACAATTGGTGATTTTGTTCCAAGTTCAATTTGTAATTACATTAAGCATCAGTTTCAAAATGCCCCTCCCCATCACATAAATTGTCTTGTAACATTTCAAAAGATAAATCACAAACATCATTATAGCTACAGAAATATTAAGAAAAGAATAACTGCATTTTCTTACATTATCTTGGTTTGTCCCATACATCCTTGTAATGGTTTTGTATAAATAGACAAAGTAAGTGTCAAAATTGGACAACTCATATATCAAATTTAAAGCTTCAGTAATACTAAAAATTAGTCCTATTAACTTCAAGATAAATGTTTCTCAAAAAAAAAAAAAAAAAACTTCAAGATAAATGACTTCAATCCCTTGCTTCAAAATCTTTTCTAGCAATGTGGCTTGGCTGGGGCTCCACCATCTTACAATGTTAAAAAACAAATTTCAATTAGCATAGTAACATCCTAGAAGATCAATCCTCTATTTACTAGCAAAAAATGATTCATTTGGTTTTAAGTGAAATAGACCAACAATTCGACTGAAACTTAAATCATATTTGCTATAAGCACCTTTCTAGTGCCCCACACCAACCAGCACCTTTTGGATAACAAAAGCCCTTATTTCAAGCTTGGCTAAAAACAAACAACTAGTACCATGATGAAGGCAACCCAACAGAAGAAAAACTATATCTATCATAATTCAGCAATTATCTATCATTTACTCATATTAGAGCAGAAACCAAATAAAAAGCCTAGTTGTATACTTGAATGGATGCACCTCCATTATCTGTAATTGCAATTCAAACCAACCAAATGCTTTAAGAATACTATCAAGTTATGCTCAAATTTGCAATGGCACCAAAAGCAGATAATGCCTCTCTCTAGTTTTAACATATGAAGAAGCAATATCAACATGATAAATTGGAGTGTTTGGAAGAAAAGTATGGACTTTGCCAACAAGTGGGATTTTCACAAACGTCTTAATATCAGGTACTTGAAGGGGAATAATAGAAGAAACAACCTTGTCTATGAACATATCTTGGCAAAATCAAGAGCCCATTTGAAAATGTGAAACATACGCATTGTAGCAGAAGACTACCCAAACCACACTCTACGGCCTACAACACCCCCCCCCCCCCCCCTGTGCCCCTGACATCACTGTAATATATCTTAATTTGCCTTTGCCTATATATGCCACAAGTTCAATTTACTAGTGTGTGTATATATATATACATACACACACTAGACTAGTCGCTAACGCATGTGATGCACGGAAAAATTATTGACTCTGAAAAAAATCTAACAATGTGTAAATAGACATTCTAAAAAAAAAAAAAAAATTGAAATTAATCCAAACAAATAACTAATCAACCAAAAATATAGCTTTTAATAAGAAAACAAAAAATCATAGGAACCTAAATAAAAACATTTAAGGTGAAGAATTAAGATCAATCTACTGAGACACAAATATCGAAAACCTCAAGACTTAAAACTTCAAAATTTATAGAATTCCTAAATTCTACTTCAGAATCAAACCAAATTCAACAAATTTATATATAACATACCAAATAAAAATTTATCGTTTCCTATGCTGGAAGACATAGGTTGCATCTTTGATTTTTCTTCAAAAAAATAGAGGTGTTTTATCTGCCATGTACAATATAAAAAAATAATTAGTAGAAATTTCAACCCAAAAACCAAACTCACGATTATCAACGTGAGTCTTTGTTTTTTTTTTTTTAGTACTATCATAATTTTTGTTTTTATATAAATTATCAACGTTTGAGTTTGAGTTTAAGTTTAAGTTGGACTTGTTACAGAGATAGAGTTTCACTCCTTGTTAAGTTTTGATTAAATAAAAATAATTTCACTTAAAAAAAAATGATAATGATGAGTTTGAGTTTAAGTTGAATTTATTAGAGAGATAGAGTTTCACTTCTGATTAAGTTTGGACTAAAAAAAATAACTTTATTTAAATATTGTGCTCACGTGAAAAATTGTGAGAGCTTCAGAGTCTTAGGTTTTATACATACTAGTTGCTAACTCATGCGATACACAGGAAAAATATTGATTATGAAAAAAAAAATCAATAATGAATGAAGAATTTTAGCTATTACTTAAAAAAAAAAAAAAAAAAAAAAAAAAAAAAAAAAAAAAAAAAAAAAAAAAACAACAACAACAACAACAACAACAACAAATGAAGAGTTTAAGCTATCACCTATGCAATTTGTTTTGTGCATTTCAATTAGACTTTAGACAATAATAATATGGTTATTACTTCTACTATTTTTGGGTTGAAATAAGTTTTTTTTCTTTCCTGAATTGAAATAAAGTTATTTGTTTACTATTTTTTTAATGTCGGAATTTATTTACTATTATTGTTAAGCTAAAATATTTAAAAATTGATTATCTGATTATTTATTTTAAAAAAATATTTTTATAAAATGATGTAATGGCAGTTTTGTGAATAAAAAGGCATGTGATGGCATTGTAAAGGAAGTACCTTCCAAGAAACTTCCTTTCTACCCTCCCAAGTGTCATAAATGTCATCTCATTTTTTATTTTATTTTTTAACTCTTTTCATTCCTCTTCTCAAACTACTCAAGCATCTGCAAATCTATATAACACTCCTCCTTCGTCTCATCTTCTTCACTCCTTTTTTTTTTTTTTTAATTGGGTTTTTTTTTTTTTTTTTTTTTTTTTTTTTNAGCAAACATTCCAATCTCTCCTATCCCCCACTCCTTGTCTTATCAGAGAAGAGTCAACAGAGGCCTCTCTGCTAGTAGCAATATTGTATAAGAGCAGAAAAGCCAAACGAAAAGGAAGATCCCCACACCACCGATCTATCCAAAATTTCACTCTACTCCCCAGCCCCAATCTTAAATTGGATGTTTTTGCTAAAAGCTTCCCAACCCATCCCATTTGGATACTGCTCCACAAGCGACACCCGTGAACACCTCTTCCCAGCTTGGAAGTCCACCCAACCCCCCCCCCCCCCCCCCCCCCCCAAAAATCCTCAACTCAAAAACTAAAAAATTACTCAAAGATGAACTATAGTAATAGAATAGTAGTACACCTAATGATTACCTGTTGAAAAGTAAGATATTGATGAAAGAAAAAACCTTTATTTTCTTTCAATGATTATTTGGCACAAGTAGAGCTAATTAATCTGTAGATAATGCTCTAAGTTCTCAGATGGTGCACAACTATGACTTAAAAAAAAGGAGACAATGCACTCAAAGTTACTAATTGTAAAAGGTGCAAAATCACTCGTTCTTTTATTATATGTTGTAATTTCATGTCTTTTTCCTTAACTTATGCAAGTCATATGGATTTTTCCATTTTCCATTATATAGTATTTATGATAATCATTTCAATCAAAATTGAAACATCATTACAAGAGCTCAAAATTAAACATGATTGTACTGTTATAGGCTACAGAGTACAATTCAAGAATAAAAGCCAGGCAGACCACAAACCCAAACAATCTTAAAAACCCATAAATGCCATAGCTTCTGAAAGAAACCAGATCAACACAATCCACGAATCCCAATTAAACAGAGCTTACTTTCCTTCTTTTTTCCCAACAACCAAACAAAGCTCATGAACTTAGTGTACAAAAGTACAAAATTTCTCTTTGGCCATTGCTTTAGTTGTTTCAAAACCACTTGTTTTACATGTTCAGATTCTTCAAAAACATGATTAGGATAGCGGTGATTGCATAGGTTTTACTTCCTATAAAATACTAGATTCATTTTATATCTCTCTCCTGACCAATGAGATTGCAACAATAAAGCCTTAATTAGTTGTAGAACATTATAAGCAAACTAATCATAATTATTTACATGTATTTTTCACCTACTCATGAAAGGTAACCAAATTATTTACATCTATTTTTTACCTACTCGTGAAAAGTATCCAAATTTTACATTGGCCTTGAACCATTGCAACCCTCGCCTCCTTTCTCCAGGTTCGAACTGGCTGAGAAATATATTGAGATAATTTGACCTATACATAGCACTTGACTTCATTTTTTATTTTTTTATTTATTCCATTGCTAAAAAATTCCTAGATTTTTTGTATAGGTAGAAATCACTAAATAGAAATTATTGACCAAGCCCATGAGGCTCGCCAAGCTTAGGTTCAACAATAGAAACAGCGAGGAGTAAAAGAAATTCAAGAGAATACAAAGTTACAAACATATTTCTTGTGTGATAGGTTAGACCTTTCACATTACAAATATCAATCCTATAATTAATAACACACAAACATATAATCCGCATCCACAAACAGAAATTAAGATTATTCAAATTTCAAACAAACATATATTATTATATAAGGGAGATATTGGTATTATGTAGGGAATTAGCACGAAATTCCCAAACATGTGAGAAACAAAAAAAAAAAAAAAAAAAAAGAGAAAACACATGCTAAAGAAAAAAAAATCACATGCACAAGACAGTATTTACGTGGTTTGGCAATTTGCCTACGTCCACGGAGTTGCAGGGGTTTCGCTATTATCAGGGAAAAATACAAAGTGCGGCTACAGTTTTTTCACTCTCTCAAAAAACAACAACAACCAGAAACCCTAAATCACCAAAGCAGCTTTTTTTTTTTTTTTTAATTGGGTTTTTTTTTTTTTTTTTTTTTTTTTCTAACGTCTGCACCATCAAATCCAAAAGAAGCTACTTAGTGAAAACACATTCTTCATTTAGCTCAAAAATTCATATTATGTTTGGAATGATGAAATTTCAACCGGAACGTTGGTACAGGCCGAATTTTGGAACGGAATAGAATAGTGGGGTTACCTATACCATGGTTTTGAAACCCGGACCCTTCAAAGAACCAAAGAAGGAAGAGGTTTAAGATTTTCGAGGTTAGACCAAGGTCGAACCATGATAATGTCATAATTAATTTAATAGTTATTTAAAATATAGATAAATATAATAAATTAATATAAATAGAAAAACTAACTAAAATAATTTAGATAAATATAAAGACCATCATTCAAATGTATTTTCTATATCATAACTTTCATTATGATATATCAAAATTCAATGGAATATTATTATTAATTGTTAAAAATAATAATAATTATAAAATTATTAGTTTACATTATACTATCGAGATAAAATAAATTTATATTATAAACAAAATGAATGTCTATAACATTATATATTTTTATGCAAATATGTGTAATATTGTACACTTTTTTTTATAAATTTATGTAATATTGTACCGATTTAATCTATAATATAAATCCTAATTTACAATAACAATACATGAGTGGTTGTTGAGAAGAGCAGTACATGAACTTGATATACGAATATGCGGGTTTGTAGTACCAATAAAAAACCCAATTAAGTGAAAAAAAGTTAAAAAAATTTGAAAGCAAATGAATGGTTGAAGCATGGCCACATGTCCAACTTTTTCAAGGGGAAGGGGTAGAGTCTGCCATATTGGTAGATAGCTTCATTGGAAAAGAAAAAGTCAAAGACTTTTGATTTCTTTTGGTTTTGGGCACCAGTGATAGAAGAAGAAAGGAAATGCCAAAGAAGCAAACAAAGAATAAATGCAGAAGAACGGATAAGAAGGAAAAATTGGAAAAGAGATAGAGTTGATCGGGTTTTTATAAGGAAGGAGAAGGAGTATCGGGAAGAAATAGTGCAAAATAGTTATTAAAATCAGAATTTTTGTTTTATAATATTAATGTTTTAAAAATAATGATGACATGGAAAATTGTAGGAGCTTCAAAAGTTTTGGTTTTATATATATATATATATATATATACTAGTTAAATGCTCGTGCGTTGCACAGTTTTATGATAAAATTTATAGAATATTTTTAAAAATAATTATTATATTTTAATAATTATTATAAAAAAATAAATAATTCTTATGATTAAATAAATAATTCTTATTAGTTGTGTTATAATATTATTTTTAGTTACATGTATCAAACTATTTGCATATAATTTTGCATTTAATGAATCTACATATGATTACAAATCTTTCTTAGGATATGCTTGAAATCATTTTTGACAAACCTGAAAAAAAAAAAAATCAAGAAGAAAATTAAATTGAATTAAAAAAAAAATACAACCATATAGATTGTAAAGTTGCAATTGAGTCTATGACCACTTTAAAATAAAATTATAAAAAATAGCTATCATTTCAACTTTGATTTTACTATTTTAGTCAAATAAGTTTATTCAAATAAGTTCGATAATTGCAAAGGAAAAAAAAACCCTATTTTATAGTGATGGCTCAAGAGTAAAAATAATCAATGCACAAAAAAAAATTGATATTGGAAGAATGTTGACTTTTTAAAGATTATGAAAATTCAGGAATTAAAGTTCCAAAATCTTGCAATTAAAAACCCAAAAAAAAAATGATTAATGAAAATTTGTTGGGAATAAAAAATTATACTAATAATTAGCAAAAAATATTAATTAATGTTGCAAACCAATACATAATACTATTCATACTTTACATAAATAAGTATTAAGTGATAATATTCAAAATATAAATATAAAAAAAGAAAAGAAAAAGGGAACAACATGAATAAATCCAATTTGAAAAAATAGATTTCATTTTGTTTAAAAAAATTATATAAAAAATCCTATTAACTTAATAGTGGTGTATTTAAATGATCCAAAAAAAATAATAAAGCATATACTTTTGTGCCTAATCACATCTAGCAAATAATAAAATATTCAAAATATTGAAAGGTAATTTAAATTCATGTATGCTTGCATGAAATACGTACTTGTCCACCATTGTTGGAAAAAAAACACAAAAACAAAGAAGAGAAATACATACTTGTAATACTTTGGATGGTAGGTGTAGGGATAAGGGCCCAAAATTATATATTGGGCATTGGGCCTTATCCGAGGACGTTGGTATGTCCGAGAAGAAACAAATAGTTATGAGAGATTCCAGTTTAGGGTCCTATGAGTAAGAAAGAAGTAGAGGGCGGCCTGAGGAGGAATTCCTCCTTAACCATGGCAAATATAGCTCAGATACGTATTCCAGCAACAAAAATAACCTCTATAGAATCTCCAGTGTCAGGAGCGTGCCTCATAAACACACGAGAAGGAAGGGAACCTAGAAATATCTAAGTAAAAGCTCTACCTCCGCATTAAATGCACTGTAGTTACTTTTCTGGCCGCATTTATGTGGAGAAGACCTTTGAACAGTGTTTTCTTGGCCACTACAACTCACAGAGATCCAGAATGGGTGCCTGATAGGACGAGCACTCAAGTAGTGGCTTGGACGATTGACAAATGGAGGGCCAAGATCCCCAGGAAGGAGGTATATAATGTGAGAGACCCCTTAAGGAAGGAGGATCGGAAACAAGAGAGAAAGAATACTAAAGCAATCATAGTTGCACTTGTAATCAGTTCCATTGATTTATGCCAAGACTTGCCTCCTCGGATAGTGAATTTATTCAGTCCTATGTGTTGTGTTCTTGCTTGATCACCTTCTAAACCCATACTAACGTTGTTAAATTCATTAGGGCCTAGTTCTTTAACATACTCTTTACAAATTTATTGTACTGGGCTCACTAGGCCAACATTCCATACGTCTTGGGTTTGGACCACAAACTGTGTCCTTACAATTGGTGCTGTCTGTGGAAAGAACTTGTGTGATAGTGAGCATAACGGTTAGCTATGGTAAGTTCAGGTCTACAATAGGCGAAATCCGTGGCATCCCAACGAGAAAACCTTTTCGCCAACCCTGAGCGTAGAGGAGATCAAGAAGGCAGCGTGCACATTACAAATACCAACAAAAGCCACACTCGAGTTAGAAGTCATGTCTCTCAAGACCAGTATAACAAAACCATGCAGTTGAAAATTGACCAGTTAAAGAGGGAACTGCGCCATGCACGACGAAGGCGAACTCCCTCTAACTCTAATATTTCTTCTGATGATGGAAAGGATGTTAGTTACAGGCGAAGATCTCGAACCCCACCCAGGGAATCTTTCTCCTATGAAGAGGAACACTGTCATGAACGGAGGGTTAGAAGCCCGCCTCATAAAGGTGTGGGAAACGACGCTGTGAGCAAGGCCTTGAACCAAATCTCCAAGTCATCCTTCACGCGCAAAATCGAGGGGGCTAAACTTCCTCGGCGATTCACTTAGCCTGCTTTCACCATGTACAATGGTAGGACGGATCCCGTGGAACATGTGAGCCACTTCAATCAAAGAATGGCCGTTCATTCCAAGGACGAAGTCTTGATGTGCAAGGTTTTCCCATCCAGTTTGGGACCCGTTGTGATGAGATGGTTCGACAGCCTGAGAGCAGATTCCATAGGTTCCTTTAAGGAGCTCACCCAGGCATTTTGTTCCTGCTTCGTCACTTGCAGCAAGGTTCCTCGGCCTTTGGCTTCCTTGCTATCCTTAAGCATACGAGAAGGAGAGACCTTGAAAACATATTCGGATAGATACTGGGAGATGTTCAACGAAATAGGTAGTGACTTTGATGATGTGGCCATCAGTACCTTTAAGCTTGGCCTCCGGTCGAGCACAGTTTGAGAAAATCTTTGATTGGCAAACCTGTCACTAGTGTACGCTAGCTCATGGACCAGATTGATAAGTATAAAAGGGTTAAGGAAGACCAGCAACAGGGGAAAGGAAAGGAGAAGGTTATCCCTCAGGAGATGAGGGATTTCAGGTTGGATCAATACAATAACAACCGGCCACGGAGGGATTTTGCTGGGCAATCAGGATCTGACAATCTTCAGGCGGTCAATTCTGTGTTTTGAGAGCTAGTGCATTAAGTTTTAAAGAAGATTAGGAATGACCCATTCTTTAATTGGCTAAATAAAATGGCAAGAAACCCTGCAAGACGCAACCACAACCTCTATTGCCAATACCACTAAGACCATAGTCACATCACAAAAGATTGTAGAAGTCTGTGGGACCACCTGGACCAGCTCGTCCGTGAAGGAAAGTTAAAACAGCTCTTGCACCACTCTAGTGGTCAAAGGGGCCAGACAAACTCAGAATCCTAGAGAGATGATTCTTTGAGGCCTCCCTTGGGAATGATAAATGTCATCTTTGCGGCTCCCGAGAGAACTGGGTCTTGCTTTTCCAAAGTGATGTTTATGGCTTGGCTATCCCCCGAGGACGCTAATCGAGAGCCAAAGAAGGCTAGACTAGAAATCCAACCGGTTTTGGGCTTCTCGGACGAGGATAAAATTGAAACCATCTAACCCCACGATGATGCTTTGGTAGTTACCCTCAGGATTGGGGGATATGATGTGAAAAGGGTGATGGTGGACCAAGGCAGTGGTGCCGAGATAATGTACCCCGGCCTGTATAAGGGGCTGAACTTGAAACCCGAGGACCTAACACCTTACAGCTCGCGCTTTAGTGAGTTTTGATTGGAAGGTCGTCATCCCAAAGGGCCAAATTAGACTACCTATGTAGATTGGTCTAGAAGTAGTGGAGGTAGACTTCATGGTGGTGGACGCTTATTCACCCTACACAGCTACTGTGGTCAAGCCTTGGCTTCATATCCTTGTAGCCGTCTCTTCTACTCTGTACCAGAAGGTGAAATACCCATCTAGGGGCTAGGTTAAGGAGATCCTAAGAAATCAATCTGTGGCTAAGCAATGCCCAGTGGCTGCCATCCGGCATCAGCTCGAGGTCGAGTCTTCAGCCCATGCTAAAGAAGGCTTATAGCAATTAAAAGCTTTGGCATTGCCTGTCGATGGATCAGCCGAGGAGGCAAATGTGAGGATTTGGTAAAGATTGTTATTGGCGATGATCCGGAGAAATTATTTCAGATTAGGGCTCAGCTACCTCCTTCAGAGAAGGAAGAGCTGGTAGAGTTTCTAAGAAAAATGTTGATGTCTTCGCGTGGAGTGCTTACGAAGCCTCGGGGCTGGACCTGAACTTCATTTGTCATCACTTGAATGTTAATCCATTTGGCACTCCCAAGAGGCAACCTCCTCGGCGCTCATCCAGGGAACACTCTGATGCTGTCAGAGATAAGGTGAAGAAACTAAAATAGGCGGGGGCTATTAAGGAGTTATTTTACCCTGAGTGGTTAGCCAATACTGTGGGGGTGAAGAAGAAGAGTAGGAAATGGCGTGTGTATGTGGACTTCACAAATCTGAATATGGCTTGCCCAAAGGATCCTTTCCCTATGCCTAAGATAAACCAGCTGGTGGACGCAACCGTAGGCGATCCTCGGATAAGCTTCTTAGACGCCTTTCAGGGATACCACCAAATACCACTAGCCTTGAATGATCAGGAGAAGACGACTTTTGTCACTACCACAGGAAACTACCATTATAAAGTGATGCTCTTCGGTTTGAAGAATGCCGGGTCTACCTATCAAAAGATGATGACTAGATGTTTGAACCGCAGTTGGGCAAGAACATTGAGATCTATATAGACGACACAGTTATAAAAAGCAAGATAATGTCCGAACACTTAGGAGACCTCGGGAACATATTTGAAATTCTGAGGAAATACAAGTTGCACCTCAATGCTTCCAAGTGTTCCTTTAGTGTGGAATCAAGCAAATTTCTAGGCTACATGGTAACCCATAGGGGAATTGACGTTAACCCCGACTAGATTAAAGCAATCAATAGTTTGCAACCTCCTCAAAATCCCAAGGAAGTCCAGAAGCTAATTGGAATGACTGCTGCCTTAAATCGGTTTATCTCTCAGTTAGCGGATATGTGTCGACCATTCTTCCTATTGATGAATAAATGGAAAGGGTTCGAGTGGACCGAGGAGTATGCCTTGGCCTTCCAATAGCTTAAGGATTATCTCTCTCAGCCTCCCATCATGTTCAGCCCTGAGGTTGATGAAGTCTTGTTCGCTTATATTGCTGTGGCCCCTTATGCTGTAAGCTTGGTCTTGATATGAGTTAATGGTGGCACACAAAGGCCAGTCTATTATGTGAGCAGGTCACTATATGAGGCCGAGACATGTTATTTGCCACTGGAAAAAGCTATTCTGGCTATGGTATACGCTATACGTAAACTCCCCCATTACTTTCAGGCACACACGGTTATTGTCCTAATTCAACTTCTGCTGAGAGCTCTGCTTTGGAATGCTGATTACACGGGGAAGATTGCTAAATAGGCCATGGTCCTAAGGGCTTTCGACATCAAATACATGCCTCGCACTTCTGTCAAGGGACAAGTCCTCGCAAATCTGGCGGTCGAGTTTGCTGAATCCCTGTTAGAAGAAGAAATAGAAACACAACACATGGATAGAAAGTCGGTTGGCATGATCTCCCAACAGGGCCCTCTATCCTGAAAAGTGTATGTTGATAGTGCAGCAAATCAGAAAGGTTCCGGAGTGGGGTTAGTACTACTATCCCCCGAAAAAAATCACTATCGAGAAATCATTAAGATTGGGATTCTCAACCACCAATAACGAAGCCGAATATGAGGCTCTACTGGTGGGAATGACCATAGTGCGAAAAATAGGTAGAAAGGCTGTGGATATGTTCTTGGACTCCATATTGGTCGTTGGACAAGTGAAAGGAGAGTTTAAAGCAAGGGGTGAAAGAATGCAAGGGTAATTGAGCCAGGTTAGGCACCTACAATCAGAATTTGAATCCTTCAGCCTATTACACATCCCATGCTGATTCCTTGGCCACACTTGCAACCTCCTTGGCACAAAGTTTACCCCGTGCCATCCTTGTAGAAGACTTATGCAAGCCCACAGAGGTGTATAGAGAGGCGGTTCATGTCCACCAAGTTAGAGTGGGGCCTAGCTAGATGGACCTTATTGTACTGTTCTTAAAAGAGGATACCCTGCCTAAAGAGAAGTCGGAGGCTGATAAAGTACGAAAAAAGGCTCCTTGGTTCTAGCTGTCTGAGGATCAAAAATTGTATAAACAATCCTTTTCCAGGCCATACCTATTATGCATACACCTCGAGGCGACAGAATTACTCCTCGAAGAATTACATGAGGAGATTTGTGGAAACCACACTGGAGGTAGATCTTTCGCACACAGAGCCATCACTCAATGCTACTAGTGGCTAAACCTGTAAAAGAAGTCATAGGAATATGTAAGGAAGTGCGACTAGTGTCAAAGGTTCGCTCCAAACATACACCAACTAGTAGGAGTCCTTAACCCCCTATCTAGCCCTTGGCCATTCGCTTAATGGGGCTTAGACATTGTTGGCCCTTTCCCTAAAGCAGCAGGAAATAAGAGATATTTGCTAGTCGGCATGGACTACTTCACCAAGTGGGTGAAAGCTGAGTCTTTGGCAAATATCAGGGACGTGGATGCCAAGAATTTTTTTGGAAAAATATCATCACACAATTCGAGGTCCTTCGTACCCTTATCTTAAACAACGGTCTTCAATTCGACAACAAGTCTTTCAGAAGACATTGTTGTGATCTAGAAATTACGAATAGATATACTACCCCAACTTATCCCCAAGGGAATGGATAAACAGAAGCTGTTAACAAGGTCATAGTGAGTGAACTCAATAAGAGGTTAGATGATGCGAAGGAAAAATGGGTGGAGGAACTGCCACATGTCCTCTGGACATACAGAACTACACCTCATAGATCAACCAGGGAGACCTCATTTTTGATGACTTACGGGGCTAAGGCTGTTATCCCTTTGGACATTGGCTTCCTTACACTCAGAACTAGCTCTTTCAATCCGAGTAGTAACAATGAATTGCTAGAAAGGAGCCTAGACTTTATTGAAGAAAGAAGGAAAAATGCAATGGTTCAATTGGCATACTACCAACACAAACTCAAGCAAGGTTATGATGCCAATGTGAAGCTGAGACCACTAGCACCTAGTGATCTAGTGTTGAGAAAGGTTCTAGGTATTGCAAAGAACCCAGTATGGGGAAAGCTAGGGCCTAATTGGGAAGGATTATACCGCATCACCTCGGTGGCTGGTAGAGGAGCATATTTTCTAGAAGACTTAGATGGATATGTAATACCACGCCCGTGGAATGTAGACAACCTGAAAAGGTATTATTATTAATGAAAGTTTCTTTTGTCAATATGTTCATTTATTAAAGGCATTATATTTCTCATTATTCAATCTTTATAAGTGTTAAACAGATTCTAAGTTATGTCAGGTCTCTCGGACCACATACTTGGGTAAAATTAACACTCCGTGACATCTTTCATAAGTGTTTAAACCGAACCATAGTCGTGCCTGAAGTTCTCGGACTAGATGCTATGGGGAAGTTAACACACAATGATATCTTTTATAAGTGGTTAAACTGAATCATAGTCATGCTTGAAGTCCTCGGACCAGATGCTCTGGGGAAGTTAACACACAATGATATCTTTTATAAATATTTAAACCGAACCATAGTCATGCCTAAAATCCTCGGACCAGATGCTATGGGGAAGTTAACACACAATAATATCTTTTATAAGTGTTTAAATTGAACTATAGTCATGCTTGAAGTCCTCGGACCAAATGCTATGGGGAAATTAACATTATGACATCTTTTATAAGTGTTTAAACCAAACCATAGTCATGCCTGAAGTCCTCGAACCAGATGCTATGGTGAAATTAACGTTCTGTTATATTCATTTTTTTTTTCACTAAAATGTCAAGACAGATTCCAAGTTATAACCTGCTTCTTGGATTCCTAACTCTGTGTAAGTTAAAGCCTTTGATTATTTGGTCCAATTCATAGAACAAATGTGTGTTAGACCTCTTTTTTACTGGTACTTAATCAAATTATTTAGAATGTTAGGAGTTCAATACCATTGGTAATAGTGATAAACTTTAAAACATACTAAGTGAAAATACAGGGGAGAAAAGGGAGAAAAACATCTTCATTAAACAGAAAATGGAATACATTATGTTTGAGGGCGGATTACCATTACAAAAAAGTATATATACAAAAGAAAAACTTAAAGCAAAACACCCTACATCTAAGCTTTGGCTGGGGAGGGTCTCTCTTAGGAGTAACAGCCTCGGAATGGATATCATCAGCTTTTGACTTAGCTACTGCGTCCTTTAGGAAAGGGAGCTAGGGAGGAAGAGAGTTGCTTAAGAAGAGGGTCTGCATATGGAATTTCTCGGATATCTACTGGGAAGAAAATATTCTCAGCCTTTCAGCTCAGAATTTGTAGGAACTCCCGCCCAGTCCATTGCTACACCCTAGGACTTGGTGCAGTAGTCCCTGCACACTACGGCTACCTCCTCGGCCAGCCTTGTCTCCATGTCCTTCACCCCACTCGTAAGATGCCGTCTCCGTGTCTTTAGCTTTCTGTAGCTCTGCCTTTAGATCCAAAACGGTTTGCTTCTCAATGGCCAAGTTAGTCTCAGTTATGAACAATTTCTGGCGTTGATCCTCGGCTTGCCTCTTTGCGGTCTTTAAACTTGCTAAGGCGCTTAGGTGAGCCTTATCAGCCTCTTTCATCCTTTCAGATAGATATGCGTGCTCCTCCTTCAGAGCACCTAACGCCTTCTCCACCTTAAGATGGGAATGGACTTTGGCCTTGACCTCATCATTAGCGTTCCTGACCCACTCCTCGACCACATAAACCTACTGGGTGATCTGCATAAACGTCACAACGGGGTCATGAAGAATGCACACATATGTGAATAGTGCAAGTTGACTTACCATTGCTAGGTCCCGCTTCAAATGACGTGAAGAGGTCAGGTTGTCTGATGCGCCTAAGGCCTTCCATGTCCATAGGAAGGAGAACAGGCTACTCTAGGGCCTCGGTGAGGACGCTGGTGTGCCCCTTTTGAGACTCCCAGATTGTGGCGTCCTAAGAAATGGGAGCACCCTCCCCCTCTAGTCGAGGAGCCCAGGAGCGCTGCCCTTGGTGCACTTCAGCTTCGTCCCTGCTCTCCACCGACTTGTCCCTCTTATCCTTGGGGTCTTAAGTTTTCTTCTGCTACTTGGCACCCTTTGGAGGTACCATCTCACCTTCCTCCAAGTCCTTTACCGGCCTTTTCTTCCTTAAGTCCTAGTTGGCCTTCAGTCTGAGGTCAGCAAGGAGTGGAAGGGGAGAAGGAGGAAGATTGGAAGGAACCTATGTTTTGGGGACGTCTTTTGAAGTTTGTCCCTTGTTCCTATTAACTATTAAACCCTTTAAGCTCGGTCTTTTCTTTGAATCCATTCCTTCCTCTTCCTCTGAGCTTGTATCAATACGAGCGACAATTAATTTTGGCAAATGAGCTGTGAAAAGCTTGTCGGACTCGGTTTCAGAATCCAAGAGCTCTATAACTCTACCAGGCACGCCTTCCTCCTCGAAACGAAAGTTGTCTATCTTTTCTTCGAGAGATAAGCGAGAGGACGCTACCCTCTCTTTTGCTGCTGCTTGAGACGGAATTGGAGGGAGTGGTACTGTGAACGGTGGAGGGACATGCTGAGTTGGTAATATGACTAGGTGAGGTCGTGTTGGGCGAGGAAGTTCGACTTTGATACATCAATCCTGGCCAACCGCGGGTCTCTTGCTTTGATGGTGTGTCCGATCTCTTGGAATATCTTCGAGATGGGATCAAAATCCAAAATTAGGTGGACGACTCGTAGCTATCTATCCGCACTTACAAATATTTCTGATCTGAGCAAGTAGTTGAGAGCTGCAATGCTGGTAAGGCTAAGCTGAAGAGCAATTTGATTCTTATCTGCAAACATAGCCGAGAAGTAAAACACTGTTAGAAACATCGAATTCTTTCATCAAAAGACAGTAGAATGACAGAAAGATAATGATATGGTTAGGGCTACATAATCTAAGTCTCTTGCTAGGAAACCTAACTCTAAGGTATCCCACTTGGCACTCCCTTTTGGACTGGACAATGGAGACCATCATGCCACGCCCTCGAAGCGATGAGGTAATCGTCCTTCATCCCTTTGTTGGATTTGGGAAGGCACAAGATAAGCCTGATAATGGGCAACCTGGACTTGAGGTAATACCCTCCGTCGGCTTGTGAGTGGCATTTGTATAGGTGGACCACATCGTGCCAGGTAAGTCCTAATCTGAGATGCTCATTAAGAGTATCGACACAGCCTAGGATCCTAAATATGTTAGGCACATATTGATGGGGGCATAACTTATGGTTGAGGAGGTAATCCCGTGTTATCCTACCCATAGGAAGAGTCATCCCTCCCTCTATGAAAGCTATAATAGGGATGATTACTTCCCCTTCCTCTCTATTTGACATGATTTGTTCTGTGGAACAATACCGTAGGCCAACTTCCTGGGGTATATGGTACTTATCTTTAAAGGCTTCTATTTTGGCAAGGGAGTCTACTAGGCTCGCGAATCTACCTATTTGGACAACTCTAGAAAAAGTGATTGGAATTTGTAAGTGAAGAAATAAGAACTAAAAGGGCCGAGGAGATTGGCTGAGAAGGGAAAGAGAGTTTAGAGAGATCGAAACTTACAAAAGTAAGTGTGCTAATTCTGATCCTTTAGAAAAGATCCTTAGAAATTTTTTTAAGGAAAGAGCTATGGAAGCTTAAGAATTTAGAGTGTTTTGCAAGTTAGAGTGCTGAGATTCTTTGAAGTATTTGAAAATTTGTGAAGTAAAGAAGAAAACGAGTTCCCTCAAGGCTTTATAAAGAGAGAGAAAAGGAGTGGGAATAATCCTGCTCATTATTCTAGAAGAAATATCCATCGTAGGATGTGCACCTCACTATTGGATGGGGGGAACAAAGCGCCGCCTGGTGCAATAAATGACGATTCACAGACCCCTAAGTGTCAGAAGGAGTTATTAAGCACGAAAAACGGCATTCTCACACGTGTAAGCCAGAGAAATAAATGGTCTTGTCTCTTAAAGATCAAAACCCTACTTTTTCTCCTCAGATGAGAGAGAAAAATTGGAGTTTTGAGGGGCTATTGTAGGGATAAGGGCCCAAAATTGTATATTGGGCCTTAGGCCTTATCCGAGGACGTTGGTATGTCTGAGGAGAGACAAATAGTTATAAGGGATTCCAGTATAGGGTCCCATGAATAAGAAAGGAGTAGAGGGTGGTCCGAGGAGGAATTCCTCCTCAGCTATGGCAAATATAGCTCAGATACGTATTCTAGCAACAAAAATGACCTCCCTAGAAGCTCCAGTGTCAAGAGTGTGCTTCATAAACACACCAGAAGGAAGGGAACCCAGAAATATCTAAGGAAAAGCTACTGCCTTCGCATTAAATGCGTTGCAGCTAATTTTCTGGCCGCATTTATGTGGAGAAGATCCAGAATGGGTGTCTGATGGAACATGCACTCAAGTAGTGGCTTGGACGATTGACAAATGGAGGGTCAAGATCCCCAGGAAGGAGGTATATAATGTGAGAGACCCCTCAAAGAAGGGGGATCGGAAAAAAGAGAGAAAGAATATTAAAGCAATCATAGTTGCACTTGTAATTAGTTCCATTGATTTATGCCAAGACTTGCCTCCTCAGACAGTGAATTTATTTAGTCCTATGTGCCTTGTTCTTGCTTGATCACTTTCTAAACCCATACTACCCGTTGTTAAATTCATTAAGGTCTAGTTCTTTAACCCACTCTCTACAAATTTATTGTACTGGGCTCATTGGGCCAACATCCCACATGTCTTGGGTTTGGACCACAAATTGTGTCTTTACAGCAGGTTTGATAAAACTTCTACTATGGATTTCATAGACATCAAATTGCCTAAGTAATAAGGAGGGGGGTGGGGGGGAACAAAGGAGAGTTAGATTTCTAAACAACATAGAAATTATAAAAGAATGAGAATTATTAATAACAATGGGGGAGAGAAAAGAAGAAGAAGTTGTTATGCCTAAGAATATATAAGAATACATTAACGTTAATCATAATTCTATATTAAATTTTAGTGTTTATCCAAAGAATAAAAAAGTGAAGGAAGGGATTGGATGAAGAGTTTGGATTGTAATCAAATTAAAGTTTTTAATCAACTTAAAAATTATAAGAGAATAAGATAAGAATAAAAAGAATTTATATTTATTAGCTAGATTGATATTTGATTTTTTTTTTTTTTTGGTTTCCGTTAAAATTAATACAAAAAAAAAAAAAAAATTTCTTACGTGAAGTAGTATTTTTTTTTTTGGTAGTATTTTTTTAGAGATAAAAATGAATTAGAGTTCTAATTTTTTGAATTAGAGATAAGAATGAATTAGAGTCCTGACAGTATACTATTTATTTTTAGTTTTCTAAAAATCTAAAAATTTAATAAAATTTCTGTAATTTGGTAAAATCATGTGGCGCAACTACGACTTCTACACCTAACTTTTATTATATATAATATAATATATGATATATGGATAACCTCATCACCCACTACCTTAGCTTATATATGAATTGTTTAGGCTGTACATAACATAACATATTCATTCATCACGTATACTTTGGTAGCCGGTACTGCAGATATTCGTGTCTAGTATAAGAGTAGACCACGTTCGTATCAAAAAAAAAAAAAAAAAGAGTAGACCACGTTAATCATTAAAGTTAGTCAACGTGGCATTGCATGCCATGACCAACGTAGTGGTGTGTGCTGTATTTGCACTTTGCATATTGCAACGTGTATTTATGCATACTCATATGGAACCGCACGGCCACCGGGTGACGTGCACATATGCATACTCATATGGAACCGCACTGCCACCGGTGACATTGGGGTAGCGTTTGGATTGGCATTTTTGGCTGATCACGTCTTTTTTTTTTTTTTTAATCAGTGCTTATTGCATTGTTTATGGGACATAAACAGTGCAAAAATACAAATGAACAGTATTTTTGGTGTGAACAATAATTTGAAAATTATTATTTTTTTATTATTTTCAATTTTCAGCAAAATAAGTGGTATCTAAACGTACTCTTATGAGACTGTGATCCCACGCTTAATTAATTAAGACGACCTATAATCCTTTCTCAAAAAAAGTTAAGACGACCTATAATTAAACAGGTCATGAACATCTTCTATCGTTTCCTAGCTAGCTAGCTAGCTTATACCACCTCTTCTAAACAAGTACTTAGAGCAAACAAGTGTATAAATATATATATATATACAACAACATAATAATTTAATATGATTTGATCTCTTTTGAAGCATATTTTAATTAATATGACAAGAACAGAATAACAATTTAAAACCCAATAGAGATGCAAGTGTAACAACTGCTTTAAGGTGCTTGTGGTGACTAGTATCAATCCTACAAAATTATTTGGAAGGCAATTGAAAATTAAAATTCCTTTTATTTTCTTTTGTTTTTTTTTTACTTTTTTTAGTTTATAAAAATTTAGGAAACTATAGGAAAAGTTAAAAGCTAATTGCAAACAGTCAGAACTCACATCAAATGGTCGCCAAAGCTATCTCATAAATATTCCTGATATGCATTATTGTTTTATAAATGTGGCAGTGAATTCCATAGAGGGAGGATCATGTAATCTGATAATCTCATAGGCTTTCATTAATGGGTGTAAAAGTATGTCCGATAAGAAAGAATCTAACTAATCCACTGTATTAAAAAGTAACAAAAATTAATAAATGAATACTCTTTTAATTAAAATATTCCCTAAAAAAAGCCTGTTTGTTACAATAAAAATAGTTAACTTATCCAATGTATTGTGACACTCGTTAATCAAACCATAGAAATAGGGAGCCTTATCATTGTTAGAAATACTAAATAAGTGTATTGTATTTCTCAGTAAAAAAATATACATGAGTGTCTTTATGTAAGAGGCATATAAGTGCAGTACAACTAAGAGTGTAGTACAAGAATGTAGGACAAAATTGCTAAATACCCTGTTTGGGCAAACTAAGTAGCGTTTTGCCTTATTTTTGAAACTAATTAGGGAAATGCCCCTCTTTCGAAAATCGATTTTCTAAAAATCGAGTTAGGCCCTATAGCAAAATTTTTAAGGAGCCTATAGTGACGTTTTCAAGACCTATAGTAGCGTTTTGTAACTTGACCTATATGAAATCGAGTTATAGGCAAAATTTTTTTAAAAAATTGCCTATAACTTGATTTAATGAAGGTCGAGTTACAAAATGTCATTATAGGTTCTTAAAAACGCCGCTATAGGGTTCCGGAATATATATATATATATATATATCTTATAACTCGATTTTGAGAAAATCGAGTTTCAAAAGAGGGGCATTTCCTTAATTAGTTTCAAAAATAGGGTAAAATGCTGCTTAGTTTGCCCAAACAGGGTATTTAGCAATTTTGTCCTAAGAATGTATACTATACAAGTAATCTAGTTGGGCCTAAAGCTTACAACACTATACACGTTAACAGCCCCTCTCAAACTAAAGGTGGATGTGAGACCAACTTGAGGTTGCCAACCAAAGTACGAAGGTGTCCTTTAGGATGTGACTTGGTGAAGATATCTGCAAGTTGATCTTTAGAGGAGACTGAGATCAGCTTGAGAGCACTATGAACAAGATGATAACGGATAAAATGACAATCGATTTCAATGTGTTTAGTTTGTTCATGGAAGACATCATTGTGAGCAATATAAATGGCACTTTGGTTGTCACAATAAAAAAGAGTATCAGAGGATGTAGACACACCTAAGTCTTTAAGAAGCCATCGTAACCAAAGGAGCTTAAATGTGGTACCAGCAAGAGGGCACGATATTCTGCTTCAATACTGGAGCGGGCCACATGAGTTTGTTTCTTATTTTGCCAAGAAATCAAAGAAGAACCAAGAAGAAAGCAATAACTAGTGGTGGACCTGCAATCAATGGGATCTCCTTCCCAATCAGCATTAGAAAATGCATGGAGAATAAGAGGAGATTGAGCAGAGTAGAAAAGACCATGAAAAAGAGTGCCTTTTAGGTATCGAAGAATACACAGAACAGCAGCACAGTAAGTCGATCGTGGAGCAGATAAATACTGGCTCATCTGGTGAACAACATAGGAAATGTCTGGACAAATGATAGTGAGATAAACTAGGCTGCCAACCAAGTGTCTGTAAAGAGAGGGATTAGACAATGGTTTCCCCCTTGGGGGAGTCAGATGCGCATTAAGCTCAACTGAAGTATCAACAGTCTTGTTATCAGTGAGTCCAACTCGAGACAAGAGTTCAAAGACATACTTGGCTTGAGTAATGTAAAGTCCATCTGTAGAATGAGTGATTTCAAGACCTAAGAAGTAGTCGAGATGTCCAAGATCTTTCATTTCAAACTGCTGATTGAGAAAATCTTTAAGTTCTTAAATGCCACTGAGGTCATCACCAATTATAATCATATCAGCCACATACAAGAGAAGTAAAATAGTGCCTTTGTCAGTGCAACGAAGAAATAAGGCAGAATCATAATGACTAGCCATGTAACTCAAGCGAGAGATGGTAGAACTGAATTTGGCAAACCAAGCTCGTGGAGCTTGTTTAAGGCCATAAAGTGCACGTCGAAGATGACAAACCTTATTTGAGTCAACAGAGAGACTAGGAGGAGGTTGCATGTAAACTTCTTCACTTAAATCCCCATTAAGGAATGCATTTTTGACATACATTTGAAAATTGTTCCATTTACTGGCAACAACAACAGCTAAGAAGGCACGAGCAGATGAGATACGAGCAACCGGAGCAAGGGTCTCTTCATAATTAATCCCATACTCCTGTGTAAAACCTTTTGCAACAAGACGAGTTTTGTAGCGCTCAATGGACCCATTATAGCGAGTCTTAATCTTGTAGATCCACTTACAACCACCCACAGATTTCCCAGGAGGGAGTGTCACTAAATCCTAAGTATAGCTTTTAGATAATGCATCAAGTTCCTTTTTCATTGCAATCTGCCATAAAGGGTCAGTGGAAGCCTCACGATAGGTGTGAGACTCGTGTAGTGTAGCAAGGCAAGTGTAACAATGATAGTCAAGTAAATGTACAGGAATGAATCTTACTCGAGTTGAGTGACGAGGTGGAATGTCTTGTGCAAGATCTTCAAGCAAAGTAGGAGCAGGGGACCCAAGCTCAGGGTTGGGGTTGGGTAGCTTGTTTTCGACCTGTTCATCTTTCACCTGTTTATTAAAGGGTGAACTAGGAAAGGGATCAATGATATTTGGTGGTTGGACAGAGAAGTCTAAAGGAGAATCAGGAGCAACTATAGGAGGATCAGGAGCAGCTATAGAAGGAATATGTGCCTCATCTAGAAAACATTTAAGACATAGGAGGAAGATAGGGAGGCACAGAAGTGAGAGAGCTCGACAAAGAGGCGATGTTCCCAAAAGACAACATTACAAGAGATACGAAGACAATGAGAGACAGTATCATAACACCGATACCCCTTTTGAGTTTCGCCATATCGAAGAAAACAACAAAGCCTTGATCGAGGCTTAAGATTGTTATACTCATGTGATTGAAGAAGAACGAAACAAGCAGAACCGAATGAGCGAAGGTGGTGATAGTTAGGAGGTGACCCAAAAAGGCACTCATATGGAGTTTGATTTTAGATAACAGGACTTGGAATGCGATTAATAGCATGAATAGCATGAAAAGCAGCTTCGCCCTAAAAATGAGTAGGAACTTTGGTAGAGAGAATGAGAGCACAAACAGTGTCAAGAATATGACGAAGTTTTCATTCGGCTTTACCATTTTGCTTAGAGGTATCTAGACAAGTTAGTTGATGAATAGTGCCATAGGAATGCAAAATAGCTTGGAAAGCATATTGAGTGTATTCAAGAGCATTATTAGATCGAGAATTTTTGATGCGTTTGGAAAACTGAATTTCAACCATTTTTGCAAAATTAGAATATGCTTGCAATAATTCAGAACGATGTTTCATATTAAAAATCCAACTATAGTGAGAGTAATCATCAACAAAGACAACAAAATATTGAGACTCACCAATACTAGAGATAGAGGAAGGCCCCCAAACATCAGAATGAATAAGATTAAAGATATCAATGGATATTGATTCACTAGTATTGAAAGGCAAAGCTGGTTGTTTTCCTAACTAACATGAAACACAATCAAAATTTTCTGTAGACACTAAACCTAACAAACCTCTAGAAGCTAATTGTTGTACTCGAGAGGAAGATGGGTGACCAAGTCGAGCATGCCAAAGTGCAAGGGAAGGAATTGAAGAAACTGCAGTTGCTGTAACAACAAAAACAGGAGCAACAAGTAGAAGATGAAGGCTGTTCACAGGAAACATACGCCAAACTCTGGGACCGGTCCTAAGCTCCTGTCTCATCCTCGAATCCGGCACAATACACCAAGAATAATCAAAGATAATGCGATAACCCAACTCAGCTAATTGTCCCACAGAAAATAAATTGTAAGAAAGGCCAGGAACATTAAAGACCCCAGGAACTGGGATGTTAGAGGTCGAAATGGAACTTTTATTATGACTAGACATTGTGGAACCATTTGCTGTGCGAATATTAAAAGGGTGTGGTGTAGGTTTAAGGTTAGAAAATAAGGACGAGTGAGGTGTCATGTGATTGTAAGAAAGGTCAGGAACATTAAAGACCCTAGGAACTGAGAGGTTGGAGGTTGAAACATAACCTATATTATGACCATATATTATGGAACCATTTGCTGTGCTAATATTAAGAAGGTGTGGTGCAGGTTTAAGGTCAGAAAATAAGGACGAGTGAGGTGTCATATGATTGCAACAAGCAGAATCCATAAGCCAAGAGGTAGGAGACATACCATATAAAGTTGAGAGAGAAGAGGAATAAGATGCATTACTAACCATACGAATGACATTAGCGATGATGTTTATAAGGTCATCTCTAGAAATGGTGAAAGTAGATCCAGAAGACTGAAACTGTGTAGAGACAGGAGCCATTGGTTGGACACTTTCAGTGTTAGCAACAGTAGCAACAGAAATTGAAACAACTGATTTGTTGCGATGATAGCAAGTCTCAATATTGTGACCAAAACGTTTGTAAAAATTGTAAAAACGTTTGTTGGATTGTTGATGACGATTATTGCAACAAGAAGAAGACCTGTCCTTATTCATCATTTAGAAGCAAAATATGCAAAAATGGACTGCAAAAATGAAATCTATGTGAAAAACTGGGTAAGGAGCACCTAGACTGCAAAAAGTCAAACCAGACTAAAAGGTCAACGGTCAAACCCAAAAGTCAAGGTCAATTGTTGCAGAAGTCAACGATGAGGTAAGCAGAATGACGTCAGCAAACATCTAGGGCTGACGTCAGCAGATGAGTCAGTAGGGCTGACGTGTCAGGTGATGACATCACGGATGACGTCAATGAAAGTCCTAGTGGTGCATGAGGCGCGTGTGGTGCGTGATCAGGATGCGCCGAACTTCTCTTGGTGCGTGAGAGTGCATGAAGGTGCATGACCTGTAGATGTAGTGCGTGGGAGCGCGTGAGGAACAACCTAGATGCGCAGTGGCGCGTGGGAGGCGCGTGTGGCGCTTGCGCTGCTAAATAGAACCTTTGAATGGCACGTGGGGGCGCGTGCGGTCTCCAATGGCTTTGAGGCTTCAACGAGTGTGTAGATCGGTGCAAGAAGATCTCAGTGGTACCTTCACAAACGTAATCAGAGCAATATTTGCGGCGGTGATGCAACAGGCAGTGGTCTTTGTAGTGTGAAACTCCTCAACGACAGCGGCTGCAAGTTCGGAACCCAAAGAAGATGGCTGGAAGACATCGGAGGTTCAACGGCGAAGGGCTGTGGTGGTTGCTATGATGGCGGAAGCGATGTTGAGAATGGAGTTAAACCAATAAAGACAAGACTGCTAAGAAAAGGTCAGAGCAGTGGCTCTGATACCATGTTAGAAATACTGAATAAGTGTATTGTATTTCTCAATGAAAAACTATACATGAGTGCTTTTATATAGGAGGCATATGAGTGCAATACAACTAAGAGTGTAGTATAAGAATGTGTGCTATACAAGTAATCTAGTTGGGCCTAAAGCCCACAACACTATACACGTTAACAATTATGATTAGATACATTAACGCCCATAGTCTTATTTATAGCCCAAAAGATGACCATCTACACCTCACTATATTTTCTCTGTCAGACTCTCTGTGTGTGAGAGAGAGAGAGAGAGAGAGCAAATGGGTAAGGGAGGAATGTCACATGGGAGTGCAGGAGAAGCCAAAGATGGTGAAGAAGAGAACATGGCTGCTTGGCTTCTTGGTACCAACACCCTCAAGATTCAGCCTTTCAAGCTTCCTCCTCTTGGTATATCACTTTTTTTAATTAATCAAACTTTTTTATTTTTTGAGTCAGTTTAATCAGTGTGATTGAAGTTATGTAGCTCTTCACTTATTTTTTTTGAATTATTTATTTCTTTGATCAATTAATGGATAACCCTTTTGCTTGATTCTTTCTGAGTTGGCTATTACTATGTGTTTATTTATTTATTTGAGGATTTTAAGACCACATGATGTTAAAATTAGGGTGAAAGCTGTTGGTATCTGTGGCAATGATGTTCACTTCCTCAAGGTAAACACAATTCAGTTAGCTTTATCTTTTTTATCTGTATTAGTTTATAATATTTTAATTGAGTTGTGATTAGTTGGATTAGCATCTGCTGGGTTGCTGAGAAAAATAAAATAATAAGGAGAAGATAAGACTTCATTGTTGAAATTTGAATCTTAGTACACCTTTTTGACTTAGTTTTTTCTTTTTTATTATAGACATAAAATAACATTAGTGAAATAGTCCGCCTACGTGCACACTTAATCTTACAATATGCTTGAGTGTCAACATATGATTGGATTACACTTGGTGAGAAAATGGACTTGGTGCGCCAGTCATAGGTTGACACATAAGTTTGTTGTGGATTTGAGTGTGGGTTTGGGTGTGCCACTAGAGTTTTCCTTAGTGAAAATAGTACAAAAGGACATCAATTAAGGTAGTGAAAAAAGTAGGACTTTGGATAGGGTAGAATGAGAAAAAAAATTATGTGAACAACCCTGATTAGTCTATCAACAATCCATAGTCAACTCCAAAGTTTTGGCACGACTGATAGGTTGTTATTTTTGCATTGCACATGACCATTTCTTCCATTTTCTTACCAACCAAATGCAATAATGTTAAGAAAAAATAGTTTGACTTGGAGAAGATATAACAAAAGGATTGAGTGTCTAATGCCCCATTTTGAATGTTCCATGTATTTTCAGACCTTGAGATGTGCAGATTTTGTAGTTAAAGAACCCATGGTAATTGGGCATGAATGTGCTGGGATCATAGAGGAAGTTGGGAGTGAGGTGAAGAAGCTGGTGCCTGGTGACCGCGTGGCATTGGAGCCAGGGAACAGTTGCTGGCGATGCAACCTTTGCAAGGAAGGTCGGTACAATCTGTGCCCGGAGATGAAGTTTTTAGGCGCTCCACCCGTCCATGGTTCTCTTGCAAATAAGGTCAAAATTTGCTGCATTTCAAAACAATGCATTGCTAAAATCTAAATATAGAAATATATTGGACTATTATTTTTAACATGCTCTTGCCCCAGCACAACACAAATTACATTTTAGTATTTTACGCCTATTATTATTCCATATCTGGTCATTTGTAAAAGCACACTCTTTACTTCAATTTTAAGTTACATAACCTTGTTTCCTTTCATGCATAGTTGATAAAACAGCTCAAATAGAAATTCATGATCATGGACCTTCATTTGTGATTTTACCTTCCACGCTTAATCATAATTCTCTATTCAAGATATATAAGTGGTGTATCACATGTTCCTAGTAGCAGGGGGCATGTGTAGTATTGAAGGTAATGAAATAAATTTATAGTGCGGCTACAGGCTTTGTCTGAGATGCGTTCTACTCACAGGTGGTTCATCCTGCTGACCTATGCTTTAAACTGCCAGACAATGTCAGCCTGGAGGAAGGGGCTATGTGTGAACCCTTAAGTGTTCGTATTCATGCTTGCCGACGAGCAAATATTGGTCCTGAAACAAATGTTTTGGTCATGGGAGCTGGACCCAAAGGGCTTGTTACAATGTTAGCAGCTCGTGCTTTTGGGGCACCCAGAATTGTTATCGTGGATGTGGATGATCACCGTTTATCTGTGGCAAAAGAGCTTGGTGCAGATGAGATTGTTAAAGTTTCACCAAATATACAGGTTTTCATTATTCTGTCTTATGCAATTTTCTACAAGTTAATTTTATGCAGTGTGCATCTTATCCATCTCCATCTCCCACTCCCAAGTTCCACCCCCTTTTAAAAGGAAAACAACATGACAATATCTTCATCTTGTAAAATTGCTCAATTTTCATTACTGTTTTCAAGTTTTATTGTGCAATATAGGAAAGGACCATATCCTGTCGATCTGATCTCCTTAGTCAATCTCAGTTCTTTGATTAAAGTTACAAATAAGTTTTTGACAATTATTTTCACTCCTTCTCAGCCTCTAACTCACACAAATAAAAATGTTGTTATTGCTTCTAACATGAAAAGAAGGATGGCTCTGTTAGTTAGATCAAACTTTCAATCAAGCTTTATGTTTTTTTTTTTCCTAATGATTTTAAAATTTTAACCTTTTTCTTTTATTCTCAAAATTGATCCTTATTCATATTCTTCTTTTGTTGAAAGAGGGATAAAAGAAATTAAAACAAATAATGTACAGCTTCTTCAGTTTTATACTAAATCCATCTTGTATCAGTTTTTATCTGCTCTTATAAAGCTTTGGTTCATTCTTCTTCCTTTAGTATGGATAATGTTTAGGATCCATGCCTCTTCTAGTGGTTGTTGCTAGAAGTCTCCGTTGCAATTTTTAACTTCACTATTTTACAGGATGTTGCTGAAGAAGTATCACAGATACATAAAGCTATGGAAGCTGGAGTCAATGTGAGTTTTGATTGTGCAGGCTTCAACAAAACCATGTCAACAGCACTGAGTGCCACTCATGCAGGTGGAAAAGTTTGCCTCGTGGGACTGGGTCATAGTGAGATGACTGTCCCACTCACTCTAGCTGCTGCGAGGTATTTGATTTAATCATGAACAACCATTTTTGTGTTGAGAATTATTCAGAGTTTACCAATAATTAAGGTCTTTTGAATAATTTGTGTGAAAATTGGAGCCTCATAGTACAAATTGGAAAGTTTGCAAGATATTTGAAATAGTGATGGAAAATTTGGTATTAGTTCTGGTTGGAGTATAAGAATTGGATGTAATGGAAAAGGGAAAGGGCAGATATTTGCATTTAAATTATTATTTGGAAGAATTGATTAGTCTGTCAATCATTTGAGTAGTAGTCACTCCTCGCTATAAATATGCATAATTTTTTAAACAGTGTTCAATAAGAATGTCAGCTAGGAGTTAGGATGTCTCGAGAATTTGGAGAAAGTTTTGAAAGTGAAATTTGTATCATATAATCGTATGAATTTGCAAAGCTGAGTTTACATTTTCACTCTTTGATTTTTTTGGTAACCAACAGCTATGGTTTTCTATTTCTTATGGGGAGGTTGATGTGGTTGGCATCGTCCGTTATAAGAACACATGACCGCTATGCCTTGAGTTTATAAGTAGTGGTAAGATCGACGTGAAGCCCCTTATAACCCACAGGTTTGGGTTCTCTCAGAAGGAAGTGGAAGAAGCCTTTGAAACTAGTGCTGGTGGTGGTAATGCAATTAAGGTCATGTTTAATCTATGAAGTCTGCCATCGCCTATGGGATTATGGGACCGGCTTTGCATGAACATAGAACTCAGTTTACTTGTTATAATTAAAAGAGGAAGAAAGAGAAAAATACTAGCTTATGAATATAAATAATTATCTCAGCTAGTGGCTTGTATAAAAAACTTGTTCTTACGGTAATAAAGTTCAGATATTAATACTAAGCTTATGAATAATTGTTTTTCTCTTGCTTTCAATTTTTTTTTTTTTTTTTAACAGAGGTATTTTAGCATTCATTTAGTATAAGATCGTTAAATTCTTCCATTTTAACCATTATGATTGTAAAGCTACACCTTGGGCTGATGAATAGGTTTCTTCAACAGATGAGGGCTGATAGAAAAGGGATATGTGAAATGTAAGGAAAAGAATGAAACTTGACAAAGCCTCATAATATATGGGATTGAAGAGAGATTTTTAATTTCTCGGGTCCACATGTGACATGTCCTCTTGTTTTCTTAGTGCTTTAAGAGAATGCAAAAAAAGTATCTCTCAGGTTGATCAGTCCCTGATAATATTGAATGATGAAACTGTGTTCCAAACCCTGTAGAAGTGGGAATTGTGTGCATTGTTTGCCAAGGATTAGGCCTGACTCAGGTATATCCAAGTTTGGTTGGTGCAAACAATTGCTTTGAGTTGGGTCCGTGAAAGCCAAGTAGGTGAGATCTGTGTCCCTAAAAATATGAACCTAAATTCTATTCCCTCTAGGCTCACGCACGTAAAGGGCCAAGGCCACAATTTGGTGTCTTAGTCGTAGGAAGGCTTTTTGCTGACCATAGAAACTAGGAAACCAAGTTCTGTCAGTTCCTCTTAAAATCTTTGAATACCATACAAGACATCCACACTTAGACATTAAGCTTTACAGACTAATGTGGCAGGAATGCAAGCAAAACAGTAATATTTTAAATCGCTGTTATTTTGAAAACAAAAGTTGACGAAACGCACATGACTACATGAGAACTATATCAAACAAGACACGGGTAAAGCAATTTTCTTACAAGTTTTCAATCTATAAAGCAATGATTTAGGATTTTGGCAATAGAAAATGCTTGGAGAAAAATAATAATGCAATATCAAGAGTCAGATCATATCATGTGGTGGTGAATTGCTGTTAACATCATCATCTTGTATGTTTTGGCCTAAGATAGCAATGTCATCATGGCACCACCTATTACAAGTTTACAACATCCTAAACGAAGAATCCTTCAAAAAATTCCAAGCAGTGACCAGAACCTCTCTGAATAATACTATACCTCCTTAAATTCTATGCATTTTGCCTGTATCCAAGCCAAATCCACAATGCACAACTCATGACACACTCAACATACTATGTTCTAAAGTCTTTAATAGTTGTATAAGAGATTTGGAGTTCAATTCCCGCCTACATCAAAAACTAATTAGTATCTTGGTTTGATGATAAAGAACTATCATCAGGAGCGGACGCCATAGGTTGAAACTCTCAAAAAATATTATTGAATTTTTACATTAGAGATATCCAAACCTTAAAGGTTGTTTGGATGTCTGATATCCAAATTGATATATAGAACAAACGATTTCTACATAACATTTATAAGATTGTATTTTTTTTTTCCTTAAAGATGGATATCTGATATCTAAACTCATATTTGAACTGAAATAGTATTTTAAAGACACAATTTTAGTATAAAGTAAATATGATATGTATTTTTTCCTTAGAGATATCCAAACCTTAAAGGTTTAGATGTCTAATATCCAAACTAATGAGTAGAACCGAAATAGTGTTTCTAAAACACAATTTTTGTATAACATGAATATTATTCGAAAATGCCATTCCTATATTAAATATATCCAAACCTATAAAGGTTTGAATGTCAAATATCCAAAATGCTATGTAGAACTGATTTAATGTTTCAAAGACACAATTTTTGTATAACATAAATAGTATTAAATTTTTTCCTCAAAGATATCCAAACCTTAAAAGTTTGGATGTCTGTATCCTAACTAATAGGGGCGGAACTAGAATTTTATGAATAGTGGGCAAAATAATAACAAATATAAAATTGAACCAATTTAATAGTGTCATACAAGAAAAATGAAGAGTTTGGGGAGCTAACCATATTTCTTTTAAAATTTTTAGGTAAATTTAAGGGCTAAAAATCTAATATTTGAAAAGTTTGAGGTGGCCAACCATATATTTTTTGAAAAATTTAGGAAAATTTAGTGGTATTTTATAAAATTGGAAAAGTTTGGAGAGGCCATGCCCCCCCCCCCCCCTTCTTAATGGTTCTGCCTCTGCTAATAAAATTGGAAAAGTTTGGAGAGGCCATGCCCCCCCCCCCCCCTTCTTAATGGTTCTGCCTCTGCTAACTGATATGTAAAACTGAAAACATGATTTTTGTATAACATGAATTTGATAAATTTTTGCCTTAGTGTGCGTTTGACTCCAAATTAAAAAGCCAACTTATTTTACTATTTAGTTTATTTTTGCTACTATTTATAGGCTCCACTGCATTTTTTGGTACTAGTCATAGGTCTCACTGTACTATTTTAGCTAACTTTTACCTTTATCTGCGGTACTTTCAACAAAATAAATAGATTCCAAACAGACCCTTAGAGATATTTAAACCTTAAAGACTTGATGAAAATTTGGTATTGTGTAAGAATTTCGGCCAAACATGGAGGGTACATGCCAATTTATTATAAGCAATAAATTTTCTTGAAGGAACTCAACCGCTATAACAATTCCAAATAACCTAACTCTCCAACATCAAAGTATGGACCAAACGGTCCAAACCTAAGTGTCTTCCAAAGAGGAAAAATGAAATTTGTCCGCTGGAACAAGTGAATGTGATTTAGTAACCCGCAAGTGAGATTATGGAATGCCACAAATCAAATGTCACCTCTTTTTTCATTATTTTTTATTATATGTGTGTATATATATATATATAATTTTATGGTTTAGAGAAACAAATCAAATGTGACTTTTTTAGCTAACAAGTGACACAAAATTATTGGTCACTTTAAAAGAGAGAGAAGGGTATAAACTAAGTGATACTTTACACCGCTTCACAATAAATCTTAAGTAGTAAGTTGCTATTGGTTTTAATTTGAATTTACTATTACCATTAGAATTACTTTCTTTTTGCTAACTTTGTTATGAAAATTTTATAGATATAATATTTTTTATATTATAAAGGGAAATCTTATAATACACTCTTTATTGCACATTCGGTAATTGGTATAAACTTCTTATAAACTTCTTTTGACAACTCGTGTATGGTGACAACGAATAACGTGGGAGAAATATGAGGAATGATATGTTCATAATATTTTTACAACAAATTTTAAGTGGCTGATTGTTATTGTTAGGTTAAAAAAGTAATCTCAGTGTTAAATTTAAATTTAAACAAATAATAACTAACTATCTATAATTTATTATAAAAATATTGTGTACGTATCACCTCGGAAAATAATCATTAAGCAACTATGAAAACAGTTCATCAAAAAAAAAGAAAAAAAAAAAGCAACTATGAAAACTATCAAGGGGCCGCCATGCCCGTGCATATTTTTGTATTATGCGTGAGTTTGGTTCAACTTTTTTTAAACTGTGCTTTTTAAGACGTTGATTGGCATTTCAAAACGCAAGATTGTTGAACCAAACGCAAGAAACTTCGTTCCATGCCGTGTCAGACCATCCTTCCATAATTTTTGGTCAACAACGTTGGGCAAAAGTTAAAATGCGGTTTCAGGCTAATAAGATTGTTTAATTCAATTATTCAACTACCACTGCTTCCATCAGTAATCTTTCAATCCTTCTTTCTCATAAAAAGTAATCTTTCAATCCTTGGAAATTTCTCTCTCTCTCTCTCTCTCTCTCTCTCTCTCTCTCTCTCTCCATTTCCTTCATAATCAAAGGTTTCTTTCTTTTTAGTTGATCACACAAATTTGCTCTCCTTCTTCTTTAAATTTCCCACCGATCTGGGTATTTGCTCATTCGTTTTAATTGTTTCAATTGGAGGGGCAATCTTTGTTTAAATTGTTCAGCTCAGGTATGCATAATTAACTCAATTTTTATTTTTTATTTTATTATTGGTTATTCCATTTAGTACTTTTTATGTAACATTATTATTAGGCACGAAAGGACAACTTATTATGGTATGTCATGAAATATGTTTCATTGTATAGTGTTTAATCCATTGCATGTCTGAAGGATCAATTGGGTTCTGCTAATTCAATCTTTGCAATAGTCTTTGACTTTTTTTTTCTTCAATTTTATGATTTTTTTGGGTGGTTTCTATTCTAAGTTATAAATTTGGTTGGTTGGTGATGCTCCTTTGATATGTGAGGAATTGCATTTTACAGGTTCTGGGATTGTATACTTGTATTGTTGACTTGGTGGTTTAATAATCTGATATAGCAGGTGCTGGTAATACCGCTTTGGAAAGTTCTTGTTTGAAATTTTAAAAATCTGAAGTCTAAATGAATGTCTGAAATGTCTTGAATGTTGGTTTATCAGATGGTTGTGTTTATGAATAAGCAAATGTGAAAAATGAGAAAAGTCAGTGTCCATGTTCTTCTCTAAATAATTTTATGAAGAGGGCTGTCAATGGTTTAAATCAGGATCCAAATGCAATTGAATATGTCCTAATTACTTTGAAGTAGCCAGTGCTTGATTATGAACTAGTAAACTTGTGTTACATTGGATTGCACTTGAATCTGGGGGGTTCTGATTGATTTTATTAATATTACCTATATTTTTTATGGTTGAAGAATTGTGCATATCTTATCTATATATGTGAATGAGGACAACAAAGCTATTTATAATATATGATACTTATTTCTTAAGGTTAAAGCCAAAATCGTAAACTCTAAACTCAGATTCACCCTTATTGTATTTGTATACATTGATATATAATCAGACTCGAACTACTTATTTCTTTTGGTGCCCTGAATTAGTAATTTAGATTCTAGAATACAATTGCTTTGTCTGATGGCTATCTGACCCATCTGCAGCATTTGAAAAAATCACATTTCATATTGCAAATTTTAGCTCTGAAATTTCAGATAACGTCTTTGCCTTTTCTTTTCTGGGGCTTAATAACAGAGATTTTCTCCCTGATAATGGAAACATCATTACTATTGGTGCATAAATTAGTTATTGCCACCAAACTTATGGCAGTTGGCCTAATTTTATCCTATCAATGATGTAGATTGAGTTTGGCTGCTACTGGGAATGGGCATTTTAGCAATAATAGTAACATCAACACTTAATAGCTATTTGATTATGAAAAAAAAAAAAAAATCTTGGCTTAAGCTAACATACTGATCCTGTGCTGGCAGAATTGCAGACAGTACATAGTTTGTTCTCTGAACCATAGTGAGTCACTAAGCAGTTGCAGCATTCTTAATAGCTCTAATTTTTGTTGAGTTTGAATGTACATAGATAGTGACTTGATTGATTTGTATGGTAATACTTGGTACTATCCTATTTAATTTGTTGCCTTATTTTATTTTTACAGTAAAATGTCTTTGTTTTTTGTGTATAGGATAAAAGCGTGAGCTGTCTTGTAGAATAAATGATTCTGAAGTTGAATTTTATATAATTCCTCTCATTGCAATACAGTGCAGGGGCATCCGTCATGCCTTATTTAGTGGAAGGATCAGTCTGACTTCTCACTTTTAAAGGCGTAAAATTTTTTAGCAGCTAAGGCTTCATAGATAATCTGCTTCTTGGTCTAAATATGGATTCCAGTCTCAAAGGTAATTTTACTCAACATTCTTTTTCCTAAGCGGTTGCTGCTTAATGTGAACACTATTTTTATCTCCAAACTAAACATCGTTCCTTTTTCTTTCTTTGATATGTTGCTTTGTAGATTTTATCTATTGATTTTTTAATCGTTTTTTCTATTTATTTCTATAGGAATAGCTGTTGTGATTATGGGTGTCAGTGGTGCTGGAAAATCGTAAGTCTTAACCCTCATCTGGCACCTATATATTTCACAATAAAATCCTTTGTACATCATCATTGCTTTTATTTTAATTGAAGACTAGATCTAGATATCCCAGGAAATTCTATAAGGTTTGTGCTTGTAAAATCATCTTAAGAAGCACAGCAAACTTACAAATTTCAAGGATCTAATTGCCCTGTTAAATCACTTTTATCACATGCATTTTAGTTTTCAAGTAACATTACTTAATAAATTCAGGTCATTAATTTTCTTGATGGTTGAATAGAGATTTTTGAAGAATTCATTTTGATTCCATTAATTCAGTTGCACACAAATGTACTGGTGTATCCCCTAATTTCTACTTCACGCCAGTTTTCCTTTCCTATGCTCTTTACATTTCTCTTTGATATTCCTAATATTCGTATCGTAGTTTTTCTTTGTATTCATTTATTTGAATGTGTTGTTCAACAGAACCATAGGTGAGATGCTGGCAAAAGTTATTAATTGCAGCTTTCTTGATGCCGATGATTATCATCCACTTTCAAATAAAGGTATTTATATAAACTTATTTTCTATTGGATAAAAACTATAATCTGTTTTATACTTTTCAGCATGTTCACTTGTTCAACTTAACAGAAAAGATGCACAAAGGGATCCCTCTTTCAGATGAAGATCGGATTCCATGGCTTGAAACACTACGTGATGCCTTACAAGAGGGCTTAGCTGATGGAAAAATTGTGATTCTTGGGTGTTCTGCTCTCCAGAAGCAATACAGAAATATTCTCAGATCTGCAGACCCAAATTATGAACCAGGATGCTGTGCCGGTGAAGTAAAGTTTGTTTTATTGGATGCTAAGGCAGAGGTGCTTGCTGCTCGTTTAGAGAACAGAGTTGCAGAAGGAAAGCATTTCATGCCGGCTAAGCTTTTGCAATCTCAGTTAGACTTGCTTCAGATTGATGAATCTGAAGGAATATTTAAAGTAGATGCTACTCTAAATCCACAGACCATTGTAAGTACCATATACACCTGGATTTTTTCGTCAAAAGTAGGTCAGGACAGTAAGAATTTGTAACCATTTTATTCAGTAATTAAATTGGTGCTTCAGCTATGTTTAGCTCAGAAAGTAATTCTGGGAATTTATTAAACTCTCACCATTTTATTCCGAACAAAAGATGATAATATTCCCTGTCAAGTTTGGTATGAAAGAAACTGATGTAGGACTAAGCCTGAACTCCTAATACATTAGGAGAAATTCTTAAAAAATCATATTTAAAAAAATTTACTATTTTCTTTACTCTCCTTTGAATTTTATAATTGTCAGTCTCTCTCTCATAATATGGATGTGACAGTTGCAATCTCAGAATGTTAGCTGTGTGAAATGACAAGATAGTTTTGTGGGAAAATCTTATTCAAGAAGAGTGAAGGGAAATATAAACAGAGGTAGGTTAGTTTTCATGTTATTGTTTGACCCAAGGAAAATAGGCTAAACTTTCCCTTGGTGAAATGTATTTGTTGCAAGAAGACAATTAATTGTCTTCTAGTTTCCTTCTAGTTTCTTTATCCCATCAATCAAATGGAGTTTTGAAATCAAGTTAGGTGTCCATATATATGTAATTGGTGGATAAATTGGCTAATCATAGACTAACCATTAGATTACTTTACTTACGCTACAAGTAAGATTAAAATTACATTACTTGTACAGTGTACTACAAGTCCTAGTAGCTAGTACATTGAATCTAAACTATTGATAAAGAGCTCAGAACTAGATATCTCTAGCGTCGTCCCTCAAAATCAAGTTGGAAGTTTGAAGACGCCTTGAGTTTGGAATGTGAAATTGTGAAGGAATCTGTGACCATGAAAGATTTGATAGAATGAAGAATGAATTGGGCATGATGTAATGTGGAAAGTGCAAGACAATTACTTTGACAGCAAACAATGACAATCAGCAATGGATGAAGGCTGAAAGACAGCTACTGTGGTGGAGGAAGGTTGCACTTGTGACCAGAGGACAGCTACTGTGGCTGAATGGCTGCACCGTTGGCCTAGGCAACATTGACAAAGGAACAATTGCTTGATGATGGCATATGTGAGACACACACTAGGGTTAGTAGTGGTTAGCGATGTATAGTGGTTAAAGAACAACAAAACCAACAACTAAAGGAAAGCTGCACGGTTTGACAGAAGAGAGCAGCTAAGGATATTGTCGTGGAAGATGGAAGACATTGACTAGAGACAATGTCATGGAGAGGAACATAAACGAGTTGGCTACCTTTGGAGAACCAGATAGGGGGTTTTGGCTTTGATTTTATGTTAGAATTGATAAGATGTAACTTTAATACCATATTGAATTTATGTTGGGATTAAGAGTATGAGAGAGGAGGGAAAAAAGTGAAAGAGAAAGTAAATAAAGTTAACAGGGACAGCCTATGTCCGTAACAAAAGCTCTTGATATTTAGCAAGTTTGGGAGTAACAGAGAGTAACTCAATTCAAATCATAGACTAATTTTGGGATTACTTTTATTTATATTACTAGTAACTTTGTTATAAATAGGATTAAGTTTACTTTACTTATACTACAAATAAGTCATTGATATCTTTGTATTAGTTACAGCATGTTCGAGCATTGGGCCTTTATATCTTAAAAATTTAAGAATTCCAGTAACACTCTCCTAATTAAAGGGAGAGTAAAAAATAGGAAGAACTATATGTCAGAACATCTGTATTCATCATCATATTGACATAACTTGCAATTAAATCATTAAGCCACATATATATATATATATATACCTCTTCGATTGTTCTCTTACAAATTTCAATATATGGCGTATGAAGTCATGAAATAATGGTTAATCTTGTTTGATACGAGGAAGAGAAAGAATTTGAACAGAAACACCTCATAATAAATATTGCTAATTCAATCACTTTCTCAACAAAGATATCAATAAACTATGATTCAAAATTCTAAGGTCCAAAGCTATTAAGGAAAAAAAAAAAATTCCTAGAAAAGCTACTTCTGCCCAAAATTTACAAACCTCACAGCAGTATCAACAAAACCTAACTACAGAAATTGGCTGATTGTTAAATTGACTAAGATGGTGAAGAAGGTGAAGAACTAAACTCAGGTGATCTTTTTGAGCCTGCTGCAGAATCCTTAGCTGTCCTGGCTCCAAAATTTCTTGGAGGGGTAAGAATATTTGTCAAAGTAGTAGCTGGAGAGTAAAACTGCAGTTTTTCCTGTTCTTCTTTTTCTGCTAATGCAATAACATTATTATCCCTGTGAGCAAGTAATGGGAGTGGTCGGAGCTCTGGAGAGATTACTTGTAACTCAGAGTTTCCAATATCAGGCAAACTCACATGATCATGATCATCACCATCACCATACACATTTTGGAGTCTTCTTTGGCTGCTGTTTGATGATTTGGGGGAGGATAATTTACTGTCGTTTGATTTGTAGTAACGCAATTCGTAGAGACAATAGTAAATCCCAAAAGCTGCGCAAACAAGGATGAAGAAGGAGAGTAGAGAGATGAGTACGATATCAGTGATGGGAACAGAAGGATGTGAGTGTTCAGGGGGTTTTGGTTTAGGGGTTGGGACGGTATAAGTTTGGAGAGAGGGTGGTGGTGGTGGTGGTGGGTTGAGAGTAGATGGGGTTAAGGGGAAGATAGGGTTTTGGGGTTGATCATCATCAGGGATTGGAAAAAAGGGTACGTGAAGGTTTCTACTGTGGAGGCCATGCATTGTGGCTGTGCAAAATAAAGTCTGGGGTTTGCTAATTAAGACTAGGGAGATGAGGACGTAGTATAAGCCTAAGGCAGCCATAGTTGTGTGTGTGTGTGTGTGTGTGTGTGTCTCTCTCTCTCTCTCTATATATATATATATATATGAACCGACAGTACTCTGGCAGGAAAATCCTAAACATAACAGAACTTGTTCTTCTCAAAGAACCAAAACATAATTAAGTTGAACTTCTCAGAAAGTTTAGATACACCACGCATATAATTAAGTGGAGGTGGGAAATGGATACAGGATCTATGTAATTCTAATGCTATACCATCATCAAGTTCTAGGACTTTTCAAGACTAAAATACTTTTGCGAATCAACAGTAAGGCTATGTTCCAAAAAAATAAATTTTTTTCTTTTATTATTTATATACGACAAATTATTGTTTTATTATATATAACGGCCATATTTTTCCACTAGATGAAAAAGTGGAAATATAAAAGAGTTTGGAGTTTGGACACTAGTATACGTGAGGCAATTACAAATTTAAAACCAGGGAAGAGTTACGATAGATGGGAAGAGAGGTGGGGAAGGGCATTGCTGGTTCAAAAATGGCTTAGGGTGGATTTATCAAAATTCATCTTCAATAAAAAGACATTAAGTAAGGTTGCAATTCTCAAATATGAGTATTTTCAATCTTGGATCTATCATCAACATTAAGTAGTTTTTTCTTGAATTCGTTATGAGTTTTCCTATTTTACCTTTATGGAATCTCTCTGCACACTTGATAACCATCTTTTCTGTCAATACCTATGAGAAAATTGAAGAGGTGTTTCTATTATCCATTGTTATTCATCAATTTGCTTTGATGGTCCACACATTCTCAAGAATCTCATCATGGTTCATGTTACCCATTAGTTTCTTCAATACGTTCGATTTATTTTTTTGTGTAATCGCCTAATGGGTGAATCTAACATTCTTCTTATACAGAGGTGAACCCCACAAGTATATGACTTAATCATTGTTAGAGCAATATCATATGCAACCATTACTGCAAATCCCAATTGGTTTTTGACTTCATCTAAAGTGAGGTTAAACCATAACTCTGCCTTGTTTTTGGGATTATTGAAAATGCAGCTTTTGGCTCTTGCCTTGAGAGTACATAGTTTGAAACTTTGAACCTCATTAAACAAATTTTAATTCCATTGTAAATTATGAAGATTACCTCGCTTTCTCTCCTCCATTAACTTAAAAAAAAAAAAAAGTAGTTTCACTATTTAGTATTTACAGAGCAAAAAAAAAAAAAAAAAAAGAGTATTTTCATAAATTTTTTTTAGAAACATTTAAATTAGGACACGCATTTTACATTTAAATTTGAATAAAAGTATAAATAGATAATTATATATCTAACCCCTGTTTATATGCAATAATTATATTATAGCATTTTTAATTAACCTATGACCTGGATCTAAAGGTCCTAAACCCAAAATTAAAAAGAAAAAAAAAAAAAATCTATGACACCTTAGCCTCAGCGGCGGATCGGATAGAAAACTGAAACAACATTTATTTATTTATTTGAATAAAAGGTTGGAATTACCAAAATAAAACTGAAACAGTACACAAAAAAAGCAGATTGACAGGGATATTTTCGTCAACACAAAATTACAACGGCTCTCCCTCAGGAAATATAGCCGTTGCAAGCAACTTTCCAAAAACCTAGATAAATTACTGAAATTAGACAAAGAAAACAGAACAAAACCCTTAATAATCCTCATCAGTATTTCTCACTATATAAACCCTCTCATTCCTCTCACAACCCTCACAATCTCTCTCTCTCTCTCTCTCTCTCAAGATCTACTTCTTGTTCACAAGCGCTCAAAATATTCACAACAACAACACAGGCTCTCTTCATCAAAACTATTTCTTTATACTATCTTGTTGCTTTTGATCTAACTCTTTGTTTCACAGTCTTTGATTCATTGATTTCTTTAATTTCTAACTGTTACTAATAGTATCTTTTTGTAGGGTTTTGTGTTCTCTCTCTCTCTCTCTCTCTGTGTGTTTTTTCTTTTTTGTCTATATATATATATATTGCTGTTGTTTGTGTTAGAGCTATGGATGCAGGATCATTGAATTCTTCTTCATCAAGTTCATACTTGAACGCACAGTCTCGATGGCCTCTTCGTGACCAATTTCACCAGAAAAAGAGTTCCAAAGAAAACGTAATTTCTTGTGCTTTTTTTACAGCTTTGCCCATTTGATTCCAATTGTCTATTTTCGGTGCCTTCTTGTAATTAATTTCGTTTCTTCAAATGGGTTTTTTACAATTTTGAGATTTGAAATTAGGGTTTCATGGAATTGGGGATTTCAATTTTTTTCCCCAAATTTCAAACTGTTCTTCCTTTCTCTTCTTACGGATATGTGATCAAATAACTTAAAAGGCATATATATATATATATATTTTTTTTTTTTGGGGGGGTACTTGAAATCTGAAACCAATTTCATTATTGTTTGCATCTCTTATTTGCTTCACAGTTTTGCCTATTTATCCATTGTTGGTGCTTTTTTGTTATTAATTGAATCACATGGGTTTACTACAATTTGATATTTGAAATTAGGATTCATGGAATTAGGAATTTTTGGGTTTTTCCCCCCTATGTAAACATTGTACAATTTGATATTTGAAATTAGGATTCATGGAATTGGGAATTTTTGGGTTTCCCCCCCTATATTTCAGTTTCATTGAAATTATTTTTAGGGTTTTTATTTGAAAAAGTAGATATTCAAACTGTCCTTTTTCTTTTATGTTAAAAATCATATTCCTGTTTTTTGGGTGCTTGAAATCTGAAACCAATGCCAGTTTTCTTCATTAATTTTTTGAAATATTATAAGTGTTTTTGTGGTATTCTGATGTAATTTACCTTTGTTGTTCACAAACAGTTGGATAGATTTATTCCAAACCGATCAGCAATGGATTTTGATTACGCGCACTATATGCTGATGGAAGGGAGGAAAGGCAAAGAGAACCCACCTGCAAGCTCACCCTCCAGAGAGGCCTACAGGAAGCATCTGGCAGAGACTTTCAACATGAATCGGACTCGAATTCTCGCTTTCAAGAACAAGCCCCCTGCTCCGGTCGAGTTGTTCCCACCTCATTTCTTCTCTTCTCAGCAGCAGGATAAGCCCACCAAGCCCAAGCGAAGCATTCCTCAGGTGGGTATATGATTCTAGTCTTGCATTTCATTCTTTGTGGTATAAAAGTTTATGGACTTGGTTATATATTTAGAGGATAAGACATTTGGATATTAAGTTATATTAATTTAATTTACATGATATAATACTTCACACACCTTTGATATGGTCAAATAAGTCCATTTTTTGGGGGTCTATGATTCTAGTCTTGCAAATGATTCTTTTGTGGTACATAAATTTATGGACTTGGTTGTATTTAGAGGATGTCATCTTCTTGGTTGGAAAATGTTCCTATTAAGTCATCTTAATTTAATTTTACATGATACATAAACAACCACAAGGGCTATTTCATCATACACCTTTTGAATGCTCATGTAATATCTAGTCTGAATTGTATGGTAGCAGTATTGATAAATCAGTTTATTTTTGGACTTCATTATAGTGTTATATGAAGGAGTTTGGGGAATGGAGCAATGTCTGATTCCATTTGTATAATTTTGTATCCCGTGAGATTTTGATTTTGTTAAAATCTTTGCCTTATAAATGTTCTAAATAGTTGGTTTCTTTTGTTTGGTTATGCAGACTTCTGAGAGGACATTAGATGCCCCTGACCTTGTGGACGATTACTACTTAAATTTACTGGATTGGGGAAGCTGCAATGTTCTTGCAATTGCTCTTGGAAATACAGTTTATCTTTGGGATGCTTCTAATGGTTCTACTTCAGAACTTGTCACTGTTGATGAAGAAAATGGCCCGATTACAAGTGTTAGCTGGGCTCCTGATGGCCAGCACATTGCCATTGGCTTGAACAACTCTGAAGTACAGCTGTGGGATTCAACATCTAACAAACAGGTACCTTAATTCTTCATTATTCCTCCTCGCTTTTCTGAATTCTATTTTTATAAGTTTTTGCTAATGCTTTTTGGCTTACTGTGTAAATGTTCTTTCTGCAGCTGAGAACTTTGAAAGGAGGCCACAGATTGAGAGTTGGATCATTGGCATGGAACAATCACATCCTTACCACTGGTGGAATGGACAGTCTGATCATTAACAATGATGTAAGAGTCAGATCACATATTGTCGAAACCTACAGAGGTCATGAGCAAGAGGTTTGCGGGCTGAAATGGTCACCCTCAGGGCAGCAATTGGCAAGTGGAGGAAATGATAATCTACTCTTCATATGGGACAGATCAACGGCATCTTCAAATTCACCAACGCAATGGGCTCACAGGCTCGAAGATCACACATCTGCAGTGAAAGCTCTTGCTTGGTGTCCTTTCCAGAGCAATTTGCTAGCCTCTGGTGGAGGTGGAGGTGATAGGTGCATAAAGTTTTGGAATACTCATACTGGTGCATGCCTGAATTCTGTGGACACTGGCTCTCAGGTTTGTTCATTATTGTGGAACAAGAATGAGAGAGAGCTGCTCAGCTCTCATGGGTTTACTCAGAACCAGCTTACTCTCTGGAAATATCCATCAATGGTGAAGATGGCCGAGCTCACTGGTCATACTTCCAGAGTTCTGTTTATGGCTCAGGTAATATATATGAACTTGACATGGAAAATTTCTTCATCTCCTTGATATTTTTATGTTTCTTCATGGCTTAACTTGTTTTTCACCTTAAAATGCAGAGCCCAGATGGTTGCACAGTGGCATCAGCAGCAGCAGATGAAACACTCAAATTCTGGAATGTCTTTGGAGCCCCCCAAGCAGCAAAACCTGCTCCAAAAGCAAACCCCGAGCCCTTTTCCCATGTAAATCGTATCCGATAGTGAAATTACTCAACAACGGGACAAGGCAAAACGCCAATCCGAATTAAATTTTACCTTTTTTTTTTTTTTTTTGGGTTTTTTTTGTTTGAAGAAAGATAGTGATGTAAAGTTTTACTTTTTGGCTGAATGTGTAAAGATAGTAACATACTTGGTATGCGTAAAGTTCTGATTCTCTCAACTCGAGAAAGTTGTGTTGTATTCTCCTAATTTTTCTTAATGAAAATTTTTGCTTCAATTCCACCTTTTTTTTCCCAATCTTTGTTGATTGTTTGTATTTTAGCTTGTAATTTCTTTTCTTTTAAAATTTTTTATGAATGAGAAAAATTCATTTCAAAACCACACACTGCAGAAACAATGAAGAAAATAGGAAAATAAAAAACACACTCCTGAATAAATCTTTTTTTTTTTAATTTTAATTTTTAGGAAGAGTAATAAAATTTGCTGATGGAAATAGAAGTGAGGAGCATCTTTATGATTCACAAGCCTCGGATAGAGTAATAAAATTTGTGTGGTTGCATAGAACAGGCACTACAGGACATCTATAACACCTTAAAATTCAAAATTACATTGATTTGAAAATATATATATATATATATATATATATTTCCAATTCAATGTTTGATTGACTCAAGAGATTGTGGCCAAAATCTGTTTTATATGAGTAAAATACTCTCTCAAATGAAGAAGAGAATTACAGACGCTGACATTCTCTCCTAGTCTCTTATTATCTCCATCAGCAAATATTGCTTTATGGCCAAGGAGAGATATAAAGCAATATACTTACTAGCAAACTAAACCTGAACAAAGATAAATTGAGTAGTCATTTTAATTCAGAACATCCATATCCAAGGAGAGATGACGCTTGGTTTTAGCTTAAAGATAGTTCTTGATTCAAGGACCTGCTTATAGCTCTTACAAAATTAATATATTAAGCATCCAATTATAGCTCTATAATCTACACATGTCCATTTTTGGAGTTCACACAAGCACAAGAATCGTAGAAATGAAATTTATGTGGAGGGCATATTGTAAAGCAACTTTGTGAGTAACTTCCAAATGAATGAAATGTAGAAAATGGTAGAAGTTATAGTACATAAATTGAATAATTTATGTGTGAGTAACGTCCAAATGTATGTGTGATGAATTGCTTAATCAAGAATCATATATAAACAATGTAGGATATTTCAATAATATAATAAAAATTGAATAAAACGATAGTTAAAAAAAAAAAAAAAAAAACAAATTTACTTTAAGTTACATGACAAATGCACTTTGTATAAGACCAACTTTTTTATAAAAGGAAAAAAAAAAAATCGAAAATTACAGTAAATCATAAAAAATTAAAATAAATGATGGAACTCCTTTTAATTCCTTTGAAACTTTTAATATTGAGTTCTAATTGGAATAGAATTTTAATTTTATTAAAAAGTTGGTAATAAGGTTTAACTCATAGTGTATGATGTTAATAGTTTTAATGGACTTATAATAAGCTAATTTTGTGGCTCATTCTTTAGCTCACTATGCGCAACATATTCAGGAGGATGTTTTTTGGATTGAGGATTCTCCTCCCCTTGCTTTGGAAGCTTTGTATTTTGATTTTGCTCATATTCATTAATGAAATTTTGATTTCCTTTTTTATTTATTTTTTATTTTTTAAATGTACTTATAATAAGACACGTTACAAAATTGTTCTACAAATCATTAGGCACACATGATACAAACACGATAAATACAGCCCAACTTTTATTATTAAAACAAATAATTATGGTAGATTATTAAAATTATAAAAAATAAATAATGAAAATCTTATTTGAATTTTAATTGGAGAAGTAAGCTCAAAATTATAAATCTTTCTATTCCCTATGTGATCGGTCATATATAATATATTCAATTTTATTTTGTAGAGGATAAAATATATATATACAATTTCTAGTTGCTAGGTGTTCCCCAATTGATGATTGGTGTTAACAACATAATAAATGAATATCAAAATTTGGTTGAATTCAATTGGGAAATTTAAAGTACAACACCTAAGAGAGCCTATCTAAGTTTTGCCCAATATATAAGCCTAAGATTATCGGTCCAATAGCCACAAGATGTATTTTGATTGTAAGAAAGTTGAGATATAAGAAAGTTGAGAGAGAAAATTTTGATGGGAAGTTATTCTACACTGTGTAAGGCGAGTGCTTTAAAGAGATGCAATCAGGTGAGGAAACATATAAGGAAAATTAAAAGGGAAAAGATATATTTGACAGGGTGTTTACACATTGAAAAAATATAGTGAAAACATGACTAAGTCATGTATTCAGTGTAATAAAGGGCTTGTTAGATAATATTGTTCTAATAACATTGTTCAAGTATTGTGAAAATACACGTGGGTAAAAAAATGTTATGGAAATAGGTATTGTGTTGTTTAAATAACAAAAATTGTTGTTTAAATAATGTTACCAAACAAGTCCAAAGTCACATTTTTAGAGTATTTTTGGCATTATGTATTTGCACACACTGCACAATAAACACTGCCCAAAATTGAAAAAGATCAAGTCAGTCTACGATTTTTTATCAGTCATCTCATCAATTAGCTCCTCAAGCACTACTCCCTTTAATTTTAGTATGTCAATGGCAATCGCTTGCTTCTTTTTTTCTTTTTTTCTTTTTTTAAATTTTATGCATCAAGAGGATTTTTATAATAAAGTACTTCATCAAATACAAAAATTTGGTTTTCAACATGCATTTAAGTAATTAATTAACAAACTCCGTAATATGAATCATCAAAATCAGGCAATTCCAAAAACTAATGTGTTAGGTTCTAAAGATTTAGGAATTTATGTATTTAGAACTCTAATTTGTATTGTTGGCAAACCATGATCAAAACAGGTTGTTTAGTCTTGTTTAGGCTTGCTCAAAGTATGTTTATTTGTAAAACTGGAATCGAGTGAGTGCAGATTTATTGGACTAAATCTGTAAGGCTCGATCGATCGAAAATTATACTCGATCGATCGAACCACGTACAGATTTATTTTTCTGCAGAGTTCCAGTTCAGCCCAAACTCTATTTAAACGTCTTGGGGTTCAAGTAAAATACTTCTATATATAAGGAAAACCCTAGAACGTTTTTCTGAACAAAGATAAATGAGTAGTCATTTTAATTCAGAACATCCATATCCAAGGAGAGATGACGCTTGGTTTTAGCTTAAAGATAGTTCTTGATTCAAGGACCTGCTTATAGCTCTTACAAATTAATATATTAAGCATCCAATTATAGCTCTATAATCTACACATGTCCATTTTTGGAGTTCACACAAGCACAAGAATCGTAGAAATGAAATTTATGTGGAGGGCATATTGTAAAGCAACTTTGTGAGTAACTTCCAAATGAATGAAATGTAGAAAATGGTAGAAGTTATAGTACATAAATTGAATAATTATGTGTGAGTAACGTCCAAATGTATGTGTGATGAATTGCTTAATCAAGAATCATATATAAACAATGTAGGATATTTCAATAATATAATAAAAATGAATAAAAAACGATAGTTAAAAAAAAAAAAAAAAACAAATTTACTTTAAGTTACATGACAAATGCACTTTGTATAAGACCAACTTTTTTATAAAAGGAAAAAAAAAAATCGAAAATTACAGTAAATCATAAAAAATTAAAATAAATGATGGAACTCCTTTTAATTCCTTTGAAACTTTTATATTGAGTTCTAATTGGATAGAATTTTAATTTTATTAAAAAGTTGGTAATAAGGTTTAACTCATAGTGTATGATGTTAATAGTTTTAATGGACTTATAATAAGCAATTTTGTGGCTCATTCTTTAGCTCACTATGCGCAACATATTCAGGAGGATGTTTTTGGATTGAGGATTCTCCTCCCTTGCTTTGGAAGCTTTGTATTTTGATTTTGCTCATATTCATTAATGAAATTTTGATTTCCTTTTTTATTTTTTTTTATTTTTTAAATGTACTTATAATAAGACACGTTACAAAATTGTTCTACAAATCATTAGGCACACATGATACAAACACGATAAATACAGCCCAACTTTTATTATTAAAACAAATAATTATGGTAGATTATTAAAATTATAAAAAATAAATAATGAAAATCTTATTTGAATTTTAATTGGAGAAGTAAGCTCAAAATTATAAATCTTTCTATTCCCTATGTGATCGGTCATATATAATATATTCAATTTTATTTGTAGAGGATAAAATATATATATACAATTTCTAGTTGCTAGGTGTTCCCCAATTGATGATTGGTGTTAACAACATAATAAATGAATATCAAAATTTGGTTGAATTCAATTGGGAAATTTAAAGTACAACACCTAAGAGAGCCTATCTAAGTTTTGCCCAATATATAAGCCTAAGATTATCGGTCCAATAGCCACAAGATGTATTTTGATTGTAAGAAAGTTGAGATATAAGAAAGTTGAGAGAGAAAATTTTGATGGGAAGTTATTCTACACTGTGTAAGGCGAGTGCTTTAAAGAGATGCAATCAGGTGAGGAAACATATAAGGAAATTAAAAGGGAAAAGATATATTTGACAGGGTGTTTACACATTGAAAAAATATAGTGAAAACATGACTAAGTCATGTATTCAATGTAATAAAGGGCCTGTTAGATAATATTGTTCTAATAACATTGTTCAAGTATTGTGAAAATACACGTGGGTAAAAAAATGTTATGGAAATAGGCATTGTGTTGTTTAAATAACAAAAATTGTTGTTTAAATAATGTTACCAACAAGTCCAAAGTCACATTTTTAGAGTATTTTTGGCATTATGTATTTGCACACACTGCACAATAAACACTGCCCAAAATTAAAAAGATCAAGTCAGTCTACGATTTTTTATCAGTCATCTCATCAATTAGCTCCTCAAGCACTACTCCCTTTAATTTTAGTATGCCAATGGCAATCGCTTGCTTCTTTTTTTCTTTTTTATTTTTTAAATTTTATGCATCAAGAGGATTTTTATAATAAAGTACTTCATCAAATACAAAATTTGGTTTTCAACATGCATTTAAGTAATTGATTAACAAACTCCGTAATATGAATCATCAAAATCAGGCAATTCCAAAAACTAATGCTTGCATTAATTGGTGGGCTTACAATTCATAAAAGATTAGCCACTCTAAAAGGATTTCATGGTGCAATAGTAAGGTTTTATTCCTACTACATTCATTTCTGCGGCAAACTATTTGCTGTTTTTTTTCTTTTCTTTTTTGTCTATTCTAAAAGTTAACATCTAGGGATTTAGATCTTTGCGGGCCTTGGTTTTTAGCTCTGTTGGGTAGACAGCACGTAGCCACCAGTCATAAGCTCAAAATCAGTGAGATAGGCATGGAACAATTGGAGTGCAGAGTGACAGGGTTGATCCATGAACATTGTTGCAGTGAGAAATAGTCCGCTTCCCTGGAATAGCCGATTTTATATCAATATTATTCAACACAATGTTGGTGCAACAATGTGATCACTGCAAACTGGATCAATGGCTATCTCATCAACCGAAGTTCCATACACATTTCTGAACGTCATGTTGCTAATCTCCACTGCTGACTGCATTCAATATAATCATTTGAATCACCATTACATTGATTTAAACAAAGAATAATTAACAATTTAATTTTATAATTATTTTGTACCTGTGCATTGGCATTGTGAAATCATTTGGCTTCTTTACCTACTTAGTGACATTCAAGTGAAGCACTCTCAAGCAGTTCTTCCGTTTCGTGATAGTCAAGCAGCAGTCCACATAGCTGCCAATCCTGTCTTTCATGAAAGGACTAAACATGTTGAAATTGACTATCACATTGTGAGAGATAAAGTCTTGGAAGGTTTCATCAGGTTGCTACATGTTAGAACAAATTCAAATTGCAGACTTGCTAACAAAGGCATTGAGTACACACCAATGCTCTTTGCTTGTGTCCAAGTTAAACATGGTCAATATACATGCCCCTCTTCCACTTGAGGGTGGAGGGGGTCAAAATAGTAAAAGGACTGATAGAGATAAAAGCAAAGAAAAGAAGAGCAAAGAGAAGAATAAATCAACAAATGACAGTCTTGAGAGCAAAATGACAGAATCAACTAAGAGTAACAAATAGTGTAAACGACAAGTAGCTTAGTTTTGTGTATAAGTGTTAAGCGTGTATTTGGCACATGTGATAGTTGGTTAGTTTTTTATTATTGGAGGGAAAGTTAATTAGTTAGTTTTTCTTCTCCTCCATTTCTATATATGTTAGTGTAGAAGCTTGTACATGAATTAATCAATACAATTCTTCTGTTTTGTGATAGTCAAGCAGCACTCCACATAGCTGCCAATCCTGTCTTTCATGAAAGGACTAAACATGTTGAAATTGACTGTCACCTTGTGAGAGATAAAGTCTTAGAAGTTTTCATCAGGTTGCTACATGTTAGAACAAATTCTCAAATTGCAGACTTGCTAACAAAGGCATTGAGTACACAACAATGCTCTTTGCTTGTGTCCAAGTTAAACATGGTCAATATACATGGCCCTCTTCCACTTGAAGGGGGGGGGGGGTGTCAAAATAGTAAAAGGACTGATAGAGATAAGAGCAAAGAAAAGAAGAGCAAAGAAAAGAAGAAATCAACAAATGACAGTCCTGAGAGCAAAATGATAGAATCAACTAAGAGTAATAGATAGTGTAAGCGACAAGTAGCTTAGTTTTGTGTATAAGTGTTAAGTGTGTATTTGGCACGTGTGATAGTTGGTTAGTTTGTTATTATTGGAGGGAAAGTTAGTTAGTTAGTTTTTCTTCTCCTCGTTTCTATATATGTTAGTGTAGAAGCTTGTACAGGAATCAATCAATACAATTCTTTCTTCTAGAATTTTCTCTGTTTTCCAATAGATTCAACATCTAACAAACAGGTACCTTAATTCTTTGTTGTTCCTCCTTATTGTTTTGAATTCTATTTTATAAGGTTTTGCTAATGCTTTTTGGCTTACTATAAATGTTCTTTCTGCAGCTAAGAACTTTGAAAGGAGGCCACAGATTGAGAGTTGTATCACTGGCATGGAACAATCACATCCTTACCATTAGAGGAATGGATAGTTTGATCATTAACAATGATGTAAGAGTCAGAATTTAGGGCCAACCCTTCCACTAGGCCAATTAGGCAATTGCCTAAGGCCCCAAAGTGGAAGGGGCCCCCCAAAATTTTAGAAAAGAAGGGGTAGTAGAGAAAAAAAAAATGGTTTAAGATGAATCTAAAAAAATCCGACACATCTTTTTGACCAAAAAACAAAATTTCTGTTATACCCAGTTAAACATTGGCAGCACAAATTTTTTTTTTTTGATCTAAATAAAATCAATTGTCCCAAAAATAACATCATTATCCTCTAGACAAACTAAAATTCAACAAGATTGTAACACTCCAAATATTTTTAAAGCAATTTTCTTTTGAAAGGGAATAATATCTATTGGAGTTTTATTTTATTTTATTTGTGTGTTTAATTATTTTATGAAGGACTTATAAATACTTAAGTGATTTATGGGGCTAGATGAAATATGGGAGGAACCTTAAGGGTGGAGTGGTAATTAAACACAAGATATTTTTGGGGCAAACTTGTAATTAAGCCCCTCCCATAAGTCAGCCAACCCCCCCCCCCTCCCCAAAAAAAAAAAGCCTACATGTTCTCTCTCTCCCCCTTGTCTTCTCTTTTGTATTTTCTCTCTTCTTGTTCTCACCACCCTCCATTGAAGGTCCAATATCCTTACCACCACTTTAAATAACCTCCTCAATAGCTTGAATCCAACAAGTATGATCTTCCATGAGTTTTGGCTGCCCCAAACAATGATTTTAAGGTGAGTTTGTCATTGACCCACTTCCTTGATTATTTCATTTATGGCTCAATGCTCATGTGGGGTTGATCCAATGGATGGGTATAACACTTTGGTAGGGTTAACTACGATTTTTGGCGTGTGGGTATGTGATAGTTGGCATTAGGGTATTCAACCATGGAGGTTTTGGGTACTTGGTTTATTGGAGGAAGGAGGGGCTGACTTTTATGTGTTTTATGATGATTTTTATGTTTTGAGTTGAGTTGTTGTAATGATTTTGGTCATATGTAAGAAGTTGATGAAATGTTAACTATTACTTGTTGTAGTGATTTGAGAATGTGCTTGTGCATACCAAGTGTTTGGTATATTGCCTCTATGGGATTTTGGGTTTGATTCCTTGTTTATAATATGCTTTAAATCTGGTGGTTTTAATGTGAGTAAATTCTCAAATAATTTGGGCTAGTCTTACAACTATAGCAACTTTCTAATGCTGTCATGACAGATTTGAGTCAGCTGCAATGCATGATTTTTAATAAATTATAGAAAAATCGTTTTGGGCTGAATTTTCTGTGGTACATTGTATACATATAGGGGAATGTTCCCTTAAAATTTTGAATTAATTGGATAACTTTTCATTGACCAAAAAATTTTTACAAAATGGCTGCCTTGCTATGTACTAAATCTGAAAGCAAGACTAAAACGCTGAGAAATTGTGGAATTAATCCAAAACCTTGGTTGCTCTTATCTTAGCTTAAATAAATTATTTAGTACCCAAAGAGATTCATGAGTATGCTATATTACCTTATGATGCACATTATTGTGGTAATGAATTTAAAATGTTTTGGTTGTGTCAGCACTATGAGTTTCTTGGATGCTTGTTTGGTTCCTGCTTGGGAAGGGTACTTGTCCTAGGACGGGCAAGCTAGACTTTAGGGCCTTTGGTTCGATTGTAGGGTATTGTTATGATTTATGGAGATAAGTGTGATGGTACTTTGTGAAAGGCCTTGTTATTGATAGGTTTGATCATTGTGTTTCTAGGTTCCGATATTTTTGGTGATGGACCTAATGACTGGATCAGTTGATTTTGTGATGCCTGGTTGAGGTAAAATTGGTTGGCCTTCCGAGGTAAATTGCTTTTTAATGGGATTTTTGGAAAATAACCATGTTGCATAAAGCATTGTTTTTGGGTTAAACACATTTTAGGGAATTGTTTATGGAAACTATGTTTTCCTAGAAAGCTTTATGTTGTAACTTTAATGTATGTGATTATTTGTAAAAAGTGCATCATATTTGTTAATGCAAATGGGGAAATGCATGATTTGTTAGCTTGGAAAAGATAAGCATCTTTTATAAAATTCTTGGGAATGGATTTTATGAATTTACTGCATTATTTGCAAATTCTAAAGATACTTTATCTTAGCTTGTATTATTTGGAAAATTTATGCAAAATACTTATGACAAGAAATGGTTTTGAGGACCTTGAGAATATTATGGATACTTGGTTATTGAAATATTTTTTTGAAACTACTTGGAAGTGAACTGTATATTTCAAATATATTAACTTGTGAGCTTTTGATGTGGATTTGTCATTGTGCCATGATATTGGTTATTAACCCGTTTGTGTGACGGCCTTGTCATGTGACTTTGGGTGAGGTTTTTGCTTTTGATATGGTATTGAATATACTTATGGCTCACATTGACTAATATGTAGTTTCATAGTTACCTTGGAAAGCTTGGTTCTACAATATATCTATCATTCTTGTCATGATATTAAGGAAATTTAATTAATAGAATTCAAATGGAAATCCCCAAAATTATACCATGTTTGCAAAATGCTCATTATCATGAACTTGCATTTCCCCCACCCCCATTAATTATACTACATATTGGGCTTTAGCTCATTTTACTCTCCAATAGTTTTATAGATAAATTAGCTACACTTTGGGAGTGGAGCTTGTCTTCTTGGTGGAGATTGGAGTTATATGCTGAATTGGGAGACTCGCATTATTATTGGTTGGTGATTTGGCCTGGTTGTTCTAAGGAAGTAGTAGTTAAATCTATTAGAGGTTGGGCTTTCTTGAAGTTTGTTAGCCAAAGGATTTTGTTGAGGTTGCAGATTTTAGAACATTGGAGTTCTTTGTTAAATTGTTTGGTGTTTGGAATATTCAGGTAAATTTTGGAGGCACATGATTTGTAGTTTGTATTGCTTGTAAATGCGTCATAGAGCTCTGACTTGTATTGTGGACAGATCAATATATTTATTTACTTTATCAAATGGAAAAAATAAAAATAAAATCCCATACATGTTCTCTTGAAGGCTCAGTTTTTCATGCTTTGGACCCTTTTGGGTTTGGGGCATGACAAAGATAAACTACAAATCCGGTCTAAGAAATTAACCGCAAAACAATCAATAATCAAAACAAATAAAAAACCTCAATTTCCTAAAATTTTTACCGTCTCTTTCTCATTCTTGCTTTGCTTTTTTCTCTCAACTCTTGCTCTTCGCCTCTCTCATTCTCTCTCCACTATTGCTGCCTAGCTGGTTGCTTGGCTCAAGCTTCCTTTGATTTAAATGACTAAATCATCTAATCGCATCTTCCATCTGCTCTGAAAACTTTGCTGAGCAGACGGCCTTTTTTTTTTTTTTTTTTGGCTGCTGTGTTTTCTGGCATTCTACATAATGAGTTTTGACTTTTGACTTTTGAGGTATAACATATAAGGCTTGACTTTCTACTTTAGATTTGTTAAGACTGGGGCTGGCCTGTGGCTGGACGTTTCACGTTTGGGCCTTTAAGTTTTTTTTTTTTTAGGTGTAATAGGATTTGTTTATTGTGGGTGGGTCTTGGCAGGCATCTTCTTGTCTGAGCTGGGCTTGTTTTTGTTATGGCTGTGCTTATTTATTTATTTATTTTTTAATTTTAATCTTGTGTTTATATCTATATGTGTATATATATATATATATATTTTAGTTATTGGTAATATAATGAATAATTCTTTATTTATACAGGTTGAGATTGCTAAAAAATTTTTATTGTTTAGTGAAGCTATAATAATACTTTTTATATAAATTAGGTTATATTTCTCATTTGTTCTATACTTGAAAGTTATTTTTGATTTTAGTCTTTATAAATATATTGCTTGATTAGAAATGTATATTAGAAAATATGTATCTGGATATGAAAAACTTAAAAAAAAAAAAATTAATTGAGTCTTAAAAAGGATCTATAGATAAATTTGTTATTAGTAATAAACAAAATATAACACAAAATTTAGATGAAAATATCACAAACAGGGCCGGCTCAACGAATTTGGGGGCCCTAGGCGAAAGCTTTAAATGGGGCCTTTTAATATATTTAATTATAAATTTATATATTTTTTTCAATTAAAATTTATTTTTCTTGCTTTTTGAGAGGCAAAATTACTAATTAAATTTTTGCATTCAAGTTCCGCCAACATTTCTTTTTCAATTGATAATATAGCTAATCCACTTAATCTTTCTTGTGACATAGTTGATCTTAAATAAAATAGGATTTTATTAATTTTAATTTTGAAAAACTTCTTTCTGGAAAGCAACTGTAATAGATATAGTTAGTAATATTCTGAGAGCAATACATGCATTTGGAAAAGATTCTAGCCTCTTTATATAATTTAGTACATTAATTGGAGAGTTATCATTTATTTGCAAAACTTCTTTTAAAACTTTTAGTTCTGAATATAAATCTAAACATCAATATCGGAATGAGTTTCATGTGTGAGAAAACATTCAAGATTAAGACAATTTTTTTTCAAACTATCATCATCTAGTGATTTTAGTTTTTCAAAATTAAATAAAAAACCAAAAATATTTTCATATATTTGAAATTGTTCAAACCTACTTTCAATTGAAGAAATAGCTTGATCTACTATATATAAAAATAATTAATTCTAAAACATTCTTCAGCGGATTGTGTTGTCTCATCATTGACATTCTCATCAAACTGTTTTTTCCTACGAATTATACGTTTTTCACGAAATATAGGCTCTATTTCCATTTTGGTTGCAATTTCTTTAGATGAATTCATAGCAGATGTAAATCCATCTTCTCTATATTTTTTTAAAAGACATGAGACCTTTTAATTGATCTATAGCAACATCAATATGCATGTCTTTCGATTGTAAATTTTTACTAACAGTGTTAACAGCAAATAATATGTCATACCAAATAGTCATAGCTAGCAAAAACTCAAAACTTTCAATCTCATATGTTGCTAAACAATTAGCTTCACTTTTTGTTTTGGGATCTTCACTTGTTTTTGCCAATTGTAACAAAGCATCTCTTATTTCTAGAACTTGAAATTTTATTGCTTTCACACTTTCAATTCGACTTTCCCAACGTGTTTGTGACAATGGCTTAAGAGTTAAACCTGTCACATTATCTTGTAAAATTTTCCATCGCTTTGTGGAAGAAGAAAATAGTGTGTATATACGTTGTACTACTCCAAAAAAAGATATAGCTTTAGGACAAGAATTAGCCATATCACATAGGACAAGGTTGAGATTATGACAACCACATGGTGTGTAAAATGCTTTAGGATTTATATCAAGAATTCTTTTTTGTACCCCTTGTTTTTTCCCTTTCATATTAGACCCATTATCATATCCTTGTCCACGTACATCATTAATATCAAGTTCAAGATTTTTTATTGCATTTATAATTTCATTGAAAAGACCTTTTCCAGAAGTATCATCTACGTTTAAAAATTCCACAAAATGTTCATCTATTTTTATCGACTTATTGAAATATCTACACATCTTAGTATGAGAGTCATTTGTTCTTGATGACTTACATCGGGGGTACAATCAAGTATAATTGAAAAGTATTTTGCTTCTTTAATCTTTTTTATAATTTTACTTTTAATTTCATTTGCTAATAATTGTATCACTTCATTTTGTATATTATGTCCAAGATAATGATTATGGATTGCACCATGTTGAATACGTTGAACATGTTCTTGCATTACTAGGATCAAATTCTGCAATCATTTCAATTATACTTAAAAAATTTCCGTTATTTTCTTGATAGATCTTTTCGTTATTTCCTCGGAATGCCAAATTATTTTTACCAAGATTTTTTACCACCGCTATTATTCTTAATAATACTTTTTTCCAATGATCTTTCTCTTTCTTAATTTGTTCTTGGACATTTTTATCAATTGTTTTATTCTTCAATAATCTTAGTTCTAAATCAATCCAAGTATTCATATTAGTAATATGCTCACTAGTTGTTTCGTGATTTTTAAGAATAGAACTAATATTTTTCCAATCCTTAGTTCCTCCATTAGCTAGTTGATTTGTATTAGATTTTGAATTAAACAACTTGCAACAAAAACAAAATACTTTATCTAGGTTTTCGAATACACTAACCATTTTCTATCATGTTTCTCCCCATTTGGTAATTTTCGAATATAATGCGTAGTAGAAAAATGTCTAGAGTTCTTATCTATAGGAAAGTTTAGATCATCAACTCTTATTGGACCATTTTCTATTAACAAATCTCTTAATTTTATATCAATAGTTTTCCATTGACTTGGATCAAAAATATTTGTAGGAATATAATTAGGTTGATCATTAATATTTTCACTCTCCTCTAAATTATTTTGAGCTTCATTATCAAGAATGGTGACATTACATGTTTGAACATTATCATGACCCCTTTCGTTATTATCATTTTGTTGTATATTTTCATTATCTTCTAATTCTTTTGATGAATTTCTTGTTCATTTATGAAACCTTCACTCAAATTTTCTGTAAGATTTTGTTTTTACTAGTAATAAATTTGTCCATAGCTCCTTTTTGAGATTCAATTAGTTCTTCTATTTGTCTTTTTTTTTTTTTTTTTTTATATCCAGATAAATATTTTCTAGTAGACATTTGTAATTAAAAAATATTTATGAATAAATGAAACACAATCTATAATATAAAAAAATTACAATTTAACTAGAATAATATAAATTTAATGTATAAAACAATAGAACCTGTTTTATCAAAAGAACAATTGCAGCTTTACTTAATATGATCACTTTACACTTTAAACCTACACAAAAAAATTAAAATTAATATTAGTACAAGGTAAATTATAAACGTGTAAGACTATTGAACATTCAGACCATTCAAAACGTGTAATGGTGTAAGACTATTAGAATTTAACTCTTTTCTCTTTATGGGTCTATTGACCATCTAAATCTGATTTCTTAAAAAACACACACACACACACACACACACACACACACACACACACACAACACACACACAGTGTAAGACTATTGACCATTCAAAGAATCAAAACGTGAAAGACTATTAACTATTCTCTTATGTATTGGTCTATTGCAATTAAGCCAAAAGGTTCTAGAAAGAAATCTAAAAATCTAGTAGTTTAGCTTCAGCCTTGCAAAAGAAAAAGAAAAGCCGAGATCAACACTTCTAGAAAATCTAAAGAATCGTAAGAGTAGTTCAGCTCACTTCACTCTCAGCCAAAAAAAAAAGAAAAAACCCAGAGCACTCACGAACTCATGCTTTCAAAAGAAAAAAACCCAAAAACCGACTGACGGAGCAACTCTTCTTCAAAAGAAAAAAAAACCCAGCACACCCAATAAAGAAAACTGAGAAACCTCTTCAAAGAAAAAAAAGAAAAAAAAAAAATCCAACACAAAAAAAACGAAACCTCCAAAAAAAAAAAAAGAAAAAATTAAAAAAAAACACCCAGAACCAATGAAAAAAAAAAGACCAGAAACATTGCAGCAAACATGAGAAGACGAAAGAGAAAGGAAAAGACAAAAAAACAAACAGTGAACACACAAGTCTATGCCAATACAGACACAGTTGATGAGTAAGCCACTAATGAGTGTTGTTTTTTAGAATCAATCATAGAGAGAGAGTTAGAGAATGAGTTTTTTTTTTTTTCTTCTTTCTTTTTTCTTTCTCTCTTATTGCCTTTCTTTCTGCTTTGTAATATTTTCTTCTGGCCGTTTGTAATCTTTTCTTATGCAAGCTAAAGATTGGTGATGGTCTGATCTGAAGTCAGATCTGATGGGATTAGCTTTCGTTACATTGTCACTTCAGCTTTCTTCTCTATGATAAACGGGCTATGTGAGAAACGGGCCTTCATGCCTGATGAGATTTGGTGATGGCCTTAGAAGAATTTTTTTTTTTTTTTTTTGGGNTAAAGGTGATGGCCGTTTGTATTTTTTTTTTCTCATATGAAAAAATAATATTATATAATATATTATTATTATTTGGGGGCCCTGTAATGAGTGGGGGCCTTAGGCGGTAGCCTAAGTCACCTATAGCTTCAGCCGGCCCTGGTGCTAGGTGCATAAAGTTTTGGAGTACTCATACTGGTGCATGCTTGAATTCTGTGGACGCTGGCTCTCAGGTTTGTTCATTATTGTGGAACAAGAATAGAGAGAGCTGCTCAGCTCTCATGGTTTTACTCAGAACCAGCTTACTCTCTGGAAAAATCCATCCATGGTGAAGATGGCCGAGCTCACTGGTCATACTTCCAGAGTTCTTTTTATGGCTCAGGTATATTATATGAACTTGACATGAAAAATTTCTTCATCTCCTTGATAATTTTTTTGTTTATTCATGGCTTAACCTGTTTTCTCACCTTATAAACCTTTTGCTGAGCCCAGATGGTTTCACAGTGGCATCAGCAGCAGCAGATGAAACACTCAAATTCTGGAATGTCTTTGGAGCCCCCTAAGCAGCAAAACCTGCTCCAAAATCAAACCCCGAGCCCTTTTCCCATGTAAATCGTATCCGATAGTGAAATTACTCAACAACAGGGACGGCAAAACGCCAATCCGAATTAAATTTTACTTTTTTGTTTTGTTTTTGTTTTTTTGTCTGAAGAAAGTGATGTGAAGTTTTACTTTTTTGCTGAATGTGTAAAGATAGTAACATACTTGGTATTATGTGTAAAGTTCTGATTACTCTCAACTCGAGAAATTTTTATGTTGTATTCTCCTAATTTTTTTTAGTGAAAGCTTTTGCCTCAATCTTCCCAGTATTTGTTTGAGTGGTCCTTTGTTGATTATGTGTATTTTAGCTTGTAATTCTCTCATGTTAAAATTTTTTATGAATGAGAAAAATTTATTTCAAAAGCAAAACACACTGCAGAAACCACACAATGAAAGAAATAGGAAAATCAAATTCGAAGAGTTGCAGAACCTTCAACCCTTTCCTCTGAATAAATATATATATATATATTTTTTTCATTTAATTTTTACGAATGAGAAAAATTCATTTCAAAAGCAGAAACCAAAATCACAATGAAAGAAATAGGAGGGTTTCCTAACTCTTCAGAACTACTTGGCCATTAAGCAATTTCGCATATTTGCTGTTGAATCTGTAGAAATAGAACTGATAGGATCAACTTGTTTTTCACAAACCGCATATATATATATATATATATATATAAGAGTCACTAGCAGCTTTTATTTTGCTTCTAAATTGTCATTGCTGGGGAGCCAAAAGTTGCAACAAGATTTGGAAGCAGCCGGACCTGCTCAGAGTTTAGGCATTAAAATTTCTCAATCGAACGTAAAAGAGGAATTTTACAAAGGAAAGCTCAAGAAACTCTATAAACATAATAAGATCATTCATTGTGTGGTTGCATATATCAGGCACTACAGGACAATAAATTGATCTGAAAGATATAGATATTTCCAATTCAATGTTTGACTCAACAGATAAGAGATTGTTTCCAAAGAGATTCTAGTAATTGAATAGGCTTAATGATGGAATTCAATTTGTATTAATTCGTACAAGAAATAGTATTAGTTACAACCATGTAAAATAACAAATGAATCAGAAACAATTAAGTGTCCAGTAGCATTAATCAATTTGTAAGGGATTGAGTCAATTTTGATATGTACATTGACTAAGAGTGCCTCCTATAAGGGACCGAGTCAGTTTTGATCATTTTATTATGACTTAAAAGTTTCAATTAGATTTTGGTTTTGCAATAAAACTGGTTTCCGAAATTGGGGAAGTTTATTATATTTTAGATTTTGGTTTTGTAATTGAACAAATCTTGAATGTCTCTTATGAATTTTTCTTCTCTTTATTTTTTCTAGGTAATATTGAAAATAAATATTTACTCAAATTGCAAATATGAGTGTGGCAATGAAGAACTTGAAATAATCCTCTTGTGTGATGATTTGGTAGAAGACTTGGTGCATGTTAGTTGGAAATAGTAGAAGATCAAAATGATGTAGACTTGCCTACGAATGATTTAAATCAATCTTTTGCATCAAATGGCCTTTGGAAACCATGTCTTGATATGGTATTCAATGACTCAAAAGATTCTCATGCATGTTATAATGCATATGCAAGGCGAAAGGGTTTTAGCATTCGAATAAATCATAAATGATTATCCAAAGAAGATAAATCATTGGTTGGAGTGGGATGCAAAGCAAAATGGTTGAATTCAATTGGGGACACCTAGAACCTANTTTTAATAGTAAAAGTGGGGCAGTATTTATTGTGTTTGTATCATATGTGCCTAAAATTTGTAAAACAATTTTGCAATGTGTCTTTATTATAAGTACAATAAAATTATAACATTGTATACTATGAGTTAGACTTTATTACAAACTTTTTAATAAAATTAAAATACTTTTCCAATTAGGATTTAATATTAAAAGTATCAAGGAATTTAAAAGGAGTTTCATTATTTATTTTAAATTTTTTTTATAATTTATTGTAATTGTCAATTTTTTTTCCTTTTATAAAAAGTTGGTCTTCTATAAAGTGCATTTGTCGTGTAACTTAAAGTAAAATTTTCCATTATTTACTATCATTTTTTATTCAATTTTTTATTATATTATTGAAATATCCATCATCATTTACATATGATTCTCGATTAAGCAATTCATTACACTTACATAATACTTATGCACTACAACTTCTACCATTTTTCTGCATTTCATTTATTTGGAAGTTACAGTTGCAAAGTTGCTTTATAATGTGCCCTCCAGTTAAATTTCATTTCTACTTGTGCTTGTGTACAGTCCAAAAATGGACATCTGTGTAGATTATAGAGCTATAATTGGGTGCTTAATATGTTAATTTGTAAGAGCTATAAGCTCCTTGAATCGAGAACTATCCTTGAGCTAAACCTAACCAAGCATCATCTCTCCTTGGATATGGATGTTCTGAATTAAAATGACTACTCAATTTATCTTTGATCAGGTTTAGTTTGCGTTTGGTAATAAGAGACTAGGAGATGTCAGCATCTTTAATTTCTCCTCATTTGAGAGAGTATTTTTACTCACTAATAAAACTTTAGCAGATTTGGCCACAATCTTCAGCCACGTGAAAGGACACTGCTTCATGCATTCTTGGACCCCAACCAAGCATTGCCTCAATATCATATTCAAGGTCCACATTGGAAATTTATATTGATGAAGCTGGACACTTAATTGCTGCTGATGCATTTGTTACTTCATCAGATACTTTCTACGTTAAAGAAACAAATAACAAAAAGAGAATAAAATAAGGATAGGTCCATGTCGTGGCCAACTATCTTGAGTCTATGTCCTAAATACTTTTAATCTAAGCTCCATAAAAGACTCACAATAGGATAAGCTGCTCAACTAGCTAGACAAGTTTGGTAAGAGGCATGCACATTGTCATCTCAACAATTTAAGAAATTTGGCTTCTTTACTAGCCTATTTTTTGACTGATACTAAAACAGAAAATATGTTGCAGGTTTAATCCCAAAAATACACTTTCAAAGTCTTCATGTCAAAAAATCTTTTTGTCAGGTATTTTGACAAACAGCTTGTAAGCAGTTTCTCAAGAGGTCAATTCTTAACCTATGTCTATCAATTTGAATTTCCATATATGCATCAACGAATGAAAAGAATGGAAGAACTCAAATAATGAATTTGGAAAACCAAAATAGCATGAACCAAAAAAAAAAAAAAAAATCGTCCCTACTAGGATCAAACCCATATCTGTCCTTATTTCAAAATAGCGACATACCACTAAATTAAAAGGCTCTTGCCCTTTGTCTTTTTGCTAGTTTCCTTTTTCATCTTTCTACCTCACATCTTGTCATTTTTAGGAGAAAAAAAAAAATTCTCAATCAAATTAATATGTTTAGATTTTCTTTATTAGTACTTAAACAAATACTTTCTATAAAAATGTACAAATTACTAAATTAATTTGTGGCTCCTGATAGGCGTTTGCAAAAGCTTGGAATGGTGTGTGTAATTATAAAGCTACTGAAGTCCTCCCAGTGTTCATTATACCAAAGGGAAAGACATTTTTGTTGAATGCATTGCGGTTCAATGGGCCTTGCAACTCCAACAGACTTCTTGTAGAGGTAATATCAACATGTGCATTAGTTTAATTATGATAACCTTCTAAAGTCTAAAGACCTTTTACGGTCTATATACTATATTAATTAGTTTAATCATTCGTGAATAAATTCCACTTTTATAGTATATACCAAAAGGACAAAATTTAGTTACAAAATTAGTTATAGTATAAGGCTACAACTTTACTTAATATATATATATAGGACAAAACTCAATAAATTATAATAAAAAATGGAAGAAGAAGAAGAAACTCAATAAATTATTTAAATTATAAGTTTTTGTAATTTAAAATTATGCATAAAATATAAGCTTTTAGATCATATAGAAAATAATGTCCGATTGACACAAAATTTGATAAGTATATTAAGTGTGTAAAGAAAATACAATCTAACGGTTAGATTTTTAAAATATATAGTAATGTTTATTTTATTGAGTAAGGCTGTAGCCTTAAGCTATAACAAATTTTGTAGTTAAACTTCGTCCATACCAAAAACACTTTTTCATTAATATATGTCCACAAAAATACATTTATTTGATTAGTATTCAATCTTATTTGTTTGTGGGTTCTAAACTCTTAAGTAGCTCAACTAGTAAAGTCTCATGTTATCGAATATGAAATTTAGGATTCAAATCCTACTTATACAACAAATCGATTGATACCTTAGTCTAATGATAAATGACAACTATCATGAAGTGGAAGCCATAAATTGAAATTCTATTGTATTTATAATTTATAATATATATATATATATATATATAAGTAGGTGAAATCAAAGCTTATATACAAAGGTACTTTTGCTTGACCATAAACCATGGAATATGCTAAACATAATAAATATGGGAGTGGCAATTTGTGTTCGTGTGTCAGGTTCGTGTCGTTTCAACTTATGAGTATCCGACTATATGAGTCAACACTAACTTGACATGTTATATAAACGGGTTAAGATTTCTCAACCCTAACACGACCTGTTTATTAAACAGGTTAGTCGTGTTGACTTATTTATCAAGTTTTATCAAAATGAAAAAAAAAATTATGAAAAAACAAAAAAAAAATATTTTTAATATAAAATTTAAAACTAACAAGTAATTGCACAACAAATAATCATTCAAAACTAAAACATATCTCAATATCACAAATAATTAATCACCATATGTCAAAGAAAATGAACCACAATAACTAATAAGTTTATATACCTATGGTTTGGAGGGTATATTAGTAAAATACAATATTATTTAATTAAACGGTTCAAACGGGTCAAACGAGTTTCATGGGTTGAACATTAACCCAACCCATTTATTAAACGGATCAGTCGTGTCAACTCGAATATGATACAAACCTATTAAGTCTCAACTCATAACCTACTAATTTCATGTCATGTCACGTCGGGTTCTCGGGTCGTATCCAATTTTGCCACCCCTAAACAACATAATATATGAATATAAAAAATTGGTTGAATTCAATTGGAAAACCTAAGGTACAACACCTAAGAGAGTGTATATTAAGTTTTGCCCAATAAATAAGCCCAAGAGTATTGGTCCAATAGCCACAAGATGTATTTTGATTATAAGTTATCTATTTATCTCTCTTTTTTTTTTCTTTTTTTGGGGGGGGGTGGGTGTGGCACCATGCATTTTGAAGACAATGAAATTTGAGATATAAGAAAGTTGGGAGAGAAAATTTTGATGGGAAGTTAGTCTACAGTGTGTAAGTGAGTGCTTTGCTAGAGATGCAGTTAGGTGAGGAAACAGAGGATTTAACAGTGTGCTTACNCAAAAGAGCGAAATTGTTTATATATATATTATTTTCAAAATGGAATAAGTGTTGGGGAGATAGTTACCTTGGAGAGTTCGTTGAATAATTAATATAACATATAAATACACACTTAACCCAAATTAAAAGGTCTAAACCAAATGGATATGTGCTCAATTATATTATATTAACCACTCATCTTTATCATCATTATTCAATGTGGAATTTCACTCACATGTGTACTCATCTTTAATTAATTATTCTATATATATTAGTAATATATAACCATGGTCTTTATTGTTCCTATTATTGTTATTATTATTATTATTCATGTTTTTTTTAGAATACTAAATATTTTAACAAAAAAAAAAAAAAAAATATTTTTAATATAAAATTTAAAACTAACAAGTAATTGCACAACAAATAATCATTCAAAACTAAAACATATCTCAATATCACAAATAATTAATCACCATATGTCAAAGAAAATGAACCACAATAACTAATAAGTTTATATACCTATGGTTTGGAGGGTATATTAGTAAAATATAATATTATTTAATTAAACGGTTCAAACGGGTCAAACGAGTTTCATGGGTTGAACATTAACCCAACCCATTTATTAAACGGATCAGTCGTGTCAACTCGAATATGACACAAACCTATTAAGTCTCAACTCATAACCTACTAATTTCATGTCATGTCACGTCGGGTTCTCGAGTCGTATCCAATTTTGCCACCCCTAAACAACATAATATATGAATATAAAAAATTGGTTGAATTCAATTGGAAAACCTAAGGTACAACACCTAAGAGAGTGTATATTAAGTTTTGCCCAATAAATAAGCCCAAGAGTATTGGTCCAATAGCCACAAGATGTATTTTGATTATAAGTTATCTATTTATCTCTCTTTTTTTTTTCTTTTTTTGGGGGGGGGTGGGTGTGGCACCATGCATTTTGAAGACAATGAAATTTGAGATATAAGAAAGTTGGGAGAGAAAATTTTGATGGGAAGTTAGTCTACAGTGTGTAAGTGAGTGCTTTGCTAGAGATGCAGTTAGGTGAGGAAACAGAGGATTTAACAGTGTGCTTACACACTGAAAAATATACAGAAAATATGACTTTAAGTCATGTTTTTAGTGTATTTTGGCACTGTGTATTTGCATGCATTGTGCCATAAACACTGCCCAAAATAAAATAAAAAGCTATCAAGTCAGTTTACGCTTTTTTATTAGTCATGTCATCAATTAGATCATCAAGAACTTACTCCCTTTAATTTTAGTATGTCAATGGCAATCGCTTTCTTTCTTTATTTATTTAATTTTTTTAAATTTTATGCATCAAGAGTATTTTTATAATAAAGTACTTCATCAATTACAGAAATTTGGTTTTCAACATGCATGTAAGTAATTGATTAACAAACTCCGTAATATGAATCATCAAAATCAGGCAATTCGAAAAACTAATGCTTGCATTAATTGGTGGGCTTACAATTCATAAAAGATTAGCCACTCCAAAAGGATATCGTGGTGCAACAGTAAGGTTTTATTCTTACTACATTCATTTCTGCGGCAAACTATTTGCTGTTTTTTCTCTTTTTCTTTTTTGTCTATTCCTAAAAGTTAACATCTAGGGGTTCAGATCTTTGCAGGGCCTTGGTTTTTAGCTCTGTTGGGTAGACAGCACGTAGCCACCACAGTCATAAGCTCAAAATCAGTGAGATAGGCATGGAACAATAGGAGTGCAGAGTGACAGGGTTGATCCATGAGCATTGTTGCAGCGAGAAATAGTCTGCTTCCCTGGAATAGCCGATTTTATATCAATATTATTCAACACAATGTTGCTGCAGCCAAAGTGATCACTGCAAACTAGATCAATGGCTATCTCATCAACCGAAGTTCCATACACATTTCTGAATGTCACGTTGCTAATCTCCACTGCTGACTGCATTCAATATAATCATTTGAATCACCATTACATTGATTTAAACAAAGAATAGTTAACAAAATAATGTTATAATTTTTTTGTACCTGTGCATTGGCATTCAGGGAATAAGGGTTGTAGTTTTGGTCAATAATGATAGGGTTTTGAGAATTTATAATTTGGATATTCTCATAAGAGATCTTCCTAGCATACCCTTTTCCACCCTACAATAGTAAAAAACAACAAAAACCTTAATTAATCACATTAAATATTAGTTAGTATAAGTTTGATGTAATAATGTTTTCATTTCACTTTTTTACCTGCCATGTTTTGATTCTTGCTGCATTTTGGGTTCCTTTAAAAGTGCAATTCCTCACATGTACTTCTTCGACTGTGTCAAAAGCTCCATTCTTTCCAAGGCTGCCAATGCTGCATACAATAACAAACAGAGAAAGCGAAACCAATATTTGATCAGAAATTTCATCATGCCATGGAAGATTTTTGTCTCTTCTTAATAAGCATGAAAGAAAATGGGAAACCAACACACCTAATACCATGGCCCGGTCCACATGCAACACCAGAAATGGTAATATTTGATGACCCACCGTTGATAGCAATACAATCATCACCTAATGGAACAGAAGCAAATGCCAATCAGTTAAATTTAGTACCACCATTGAGATCAACTTAATTTAATGAAAAATTCGTTAAAAGATATTTAGAAATTATTTAATTTACCAGTTTCCATCACTGTGTTTAGGACTTCGATATTGCTTGAGGTAGAAATGTCAATACCATCGGTGTTTGGGCTATCTTCAGGTGCAGAAATGCGAAGATTATTGATTTTAACTCCCTTGCATCCACTTATGCTTATGTGATTTTTTTGACTATTAAGATGCCTCAAATTGCTTAGCTGAAGGCCATTGCAGTTGTAAAAGTGAAGAGCCTGCAACATCATCAAACGGTTTGCAATTTTGATTTTGGGATAGAGTTATTCTTTAAAAAAATAAACGATTAATTCTAATTCATAATGCCTTGCAAATTGAGACTTTCTAAACTCCCAATCATGTTAAAGACTTGTATATATAGAAAGAAAGACAAAATATATAGCATTAATTCTTTTAATGTTACATATTTCATGACTACAAAATTTGCCTTTATGCTTATTATTTCCTAATTAGTTTTAGCATAACACAATATTTTCCATAATATTTTCTCAAATTTGGAAAAGAGTCAACTTACAGTGGGTCGATCATCACAATTCTTCTGAAAAAAAAAAACAGGGATTGAAACCCAATGTTAGATTGATGAGTGGAAACTTAAAGAATAAAAAGGAAAATTGATTAAAACCAATCTACATATATAGATGAAATGCTATTAATTAATTTGGACCTTGTCACTGCAAGCATTCCACCAAACACTTCCTTGGCCATCAATTTGTCCACCCCCGTTTATAACAAGACCATCTACAGTTTCAAAATGAATCCACTTCTCAATGTCAGTCCATGTTTTTAGGTTTGCTGATGCTGCTATAGTCCCACCAACCTGAAAAGTAATAGGAACAATATGCTTATTATTACATAAAGAATTTGAAGTTTGATTAGCATTTTTTCTAATAATTTATTTTTGTAAGATAAAAGTAATATTCTTCTTATTTTTTTCCCTTTTTGTCCCCTTTATATTCCCATAACTCCATTTTCCTTTTATAGGTTTTGACTTTAAAAAAAAAAAGATTTTGACTTTTGAACCTTGTACACATTGAGAAAATATGACACATTATCTTTATTATTCTAATGAATTATTTTGAGGGAATTATTTTAATGAATTTTGATACATAAAAAATAGTATATTGATTATAGGTATAATAAAAAGAGTAATATATCAACAAGAAATACATAAAATGAGTTCCCTAAAAATTAGAAAAAAAAAATCAGATTTTTTTTTATTAGAAATAAAATTTGAAAGAAAAATAAAATGATATTTTTTTAATCAGATTTTCTTTATATATTAGAATAACAAAAAAAAAATCAAAAAAATCAACTTTTATAATTGGCTTTTCCTTTCTGTTTTTTCCCCAATAAACCTAAATAATTAATTTGAGTTCAACGTTAAAAAAATAAATTGAACACTAATGTAAAATTGATAATACCTGCACAAGAACTTTGGTGGCCTTGCAAGGACCTTTGAACTGCACGGGATTCAGCAGGAATATCTTTCCTTTTGGTATAATGAGGCTTGTGATGCCATTTGCGTTACACACAGCCTCCCAAGCTTTTGCAAAAGCCTATCAGTTGCCACAAATTCAATTAGAAATATGTCATTTCAATTAGAAGAAATTTTCTTTGATATTAGTTAATAAAAAAAAAAAATTCCATGAACATATTTGGGATTGAGAATTCTTTGTCTTAAAAGAAATCATTTTCTTTTAGATAACAATTTATGAAGTTGTAACATTGACTAAAACTAAATTTGTAACCAAACTTTGCCCTTAAATAAATAGATGACTAGTAGAAAATAAGAGTACAACAATATTGTACCATCAAGTGAAAGATGAACTATAAAAAAGACCAGGGAAAATATATATTCACACAAAACATGAACAAACAAAAAAAGTGATAAAAGTGGTACTTCGATTAAAAAAGGATGAGATGAAAAACCATACTTTCGTATCATCAGTTTTGCCATTTCCAACAGCACCATAAGAAATAACGTTAAAAACTTGGCCAAGTTCATTACATAAGCATGGTGAAGCAATCATGAGGATAAGAAACAAAGTGGGGATTGCAGCTTTCATCTTTAAAAGCTAAAACACAACAATTATAATAGAGGTTAAGAGAGAAAGAGAGGAAGTGCAATTGAATTGTAGTAAGTCGAGGTATGGAAAAGGAGGAGAAAGAGAAGTATAAATATATAGTGTGGTAGCTGCGTACCAATAATGGAATGGCCAAAAGAATGGAATTTTTGCTTTTTGTTTGGGCGAGAAATCATTTACAGTTATTATTTACATCCCTTAAAATCTCATATACATTATTAGCATAAATAGATCATGAATTTTCCATTGAGATTCCTATTTTATCCTTTAAAAATGATTGCTCAAAGAATAAGACCAAAACAATCTATCGGTGATAAGAGTTGTAATATATAGCAAGTCTTAAATGGAACTTACCCGGAAAAACGCAAGCAGACCCATGCTACCTTACAGTCGAACTTACAACAATATTGAGGTTTGCAAAGCATACACCCATTTGAAGCATATATAATTGTTTCATTTGTTTGTGCTAAAATTTTTGTTGCATACAGAGAATAATAGTAATTTTGCACAAAAATTCATAATTTTGAAATGGTGAAATCCATTAATACCTTAACCATGTATGTATATTAAATATTTTGTATTCTAAACCTAAACTTAATTAACAAGTTTGATTAAATTTAGGCTAAAATATGCTGCTCAAAAAAAAAAAAAAAAAAGTTTGAATTATAGTTTGACTTTGATCTTCTGAATTTTAGATCACTTTGACAAAAAAGTTCACCGTTGATTTAGTTTTGTCAACTTTTTGTCATCACCTTTCTTTATTCGCATAAATGTTTAATTTACATAAATATTGTTCTTTTTAAGGTAGCGTGGTTTTATATACCCATTTTGCTAGGGTTGGCCATTTTCTCATGATTTAGTTTAACACTTGGATTTGCTCTGAATAGGAAAGAATATCTCTTCGAGATGGATTCAGATCCTCTAGATTTTCTAGGGTACTCTACCAAATAAATTTCCTTAAATCTTAACCATTCTTTAATGATTTAATAGTCTAGATTCTGCTATGTCAGCATTCCACTAACAATAATCTTAATTGTTTTTTTTGCAACATTATTTTATTATTTTAAGAATATTGTTAGCGGAATGCTGACATGGCAGAATCTTGACCATTAAATCATTAAAGAGTAGTTATAATTTAAGAAAATCTACTGATGGAGTATCCTAGGAAATTTAGGGGATCTGAATTCAAAAAAAAAAAAAAAAAATGTGGATTTTAAAAGCTTGGGAAGAATTAAAGGAAGGTTTTAGAATTATTCTAGACTTCTAGTTTCATACTTTAAATAATTATTCCTAAGATAGATATCTTTCTTAACTTACAATATTTAGTTAACATTCTTAGACGGCCATAACTATCTATTAGGATTTTCCTAATGCAAACCTTTTGAAAATTAAAGTTTCCTTTTAAGTTATGTTTTTCTTCATTAAACTTTGATTCTAAATTAGAATCCCATTAAAGCTTTTACATAAATAGAGGTAACCAGATTTGTAAAATGTTTCAAAGAAATTGGCCATCAATGCATTGAATTGTGATAGAGTTTCAACCTATGGCGTCCAGAAGTTCAACCTATGGAGTTTCAACCTCTCTAAAAAAAAACACATTGAATTGTGCCTAAAATGGAGGACAGTACTTCAAATACGTACAGAGAACAACATCATAATCATACTAGCACATGTAATATCCTACAACATTGCCATTCTAAAAATTCAGTACTTTGTTATTCATCTCAATGAAAACCGTCTTAAGCATAGGTTGGACTGTACTTTAGAAGCTGATCGGCATCATTTTTCACCGAAATTTAAAATTAAAAAAAAAAAAATTGCTAATGCAAATTTGTCATTTGAAAAGTCAAGTTTAATTCCTTTTGAGTCATGTCTTCATGTGTGAAATATCTAATTTAGACAAATTCTCATCTAATTACGTTTCATTTTGAATTATGAACTTGAGATTAAATTCAATAAGGATGGGTGTAAACTCTTTAGTATACACCAATCAATAAGGACTTGCCACATTAGACTTTTACTTAAATTCATTGTAAAATTAATACATCCTAATATACCTAATAATATCTCAATTAAAAAAAAAAAAAAAAAAAAAAAAAAAGACTGGCAAGATGTCATTTATTGTTTGATTCAAACTTTCGCCGACCTCCACTGTTATGTATTGGGAACTTGAAGCATTGGTTCTCCTCTTGATTCATATCTGAGCTGGTTGTTCTAGAGTATAACCTAATCCGGTCTTTGGGATAGGAATCTTATGCCCTTCAAGCCGCATTTTCCTTTGTGTTTTACTAAGGCCATGCACCTTTTCTCTGGTAGCTTCTGGATAGTTTCCCTAAGTCCCTTGTTTTGAGAAATCGTAGCCTGCTTTGGCTAACAGCCTATATGCTTTGGGTCGAACCATTCTTTTGTCCGCTTACTTGGTAGAATACCATGCTCCGTTAGACTTTGTGAAGACCTCACGAATCCATATAGTGGTTTGAAGGCAAAGGATTTGTGGATGAAGTTAAAGGCATGACATGATTTTCTTCAATATGGCTACATCTCCATCGTGAGCTTTGTAGGAGGCTTTTCTATGTCTTCTGTAGATTGAAGGCATTCCACAAATGGTGACTGTCCATTCTTACGGCGTGATAATGGTACATAACGAAGGAATGGAGGATTATTGGAAGATGTTGAAATTTCAGCTCTTATTGAATTACTGGTAGATTCACTAGAATGTTCATTCCGCATTCTGGACCTTTCTTTGAGGAAGGATTATCCTTTTCAGTGATGAATCTAACATGCTTCTTTTCACTTTGCTTACTTTCCATAGATGGGATCTCAACTGGGAGAACTTCACTAGCAATGTTATCTTCTACATAAAATTTTGCGTCAGCAAAGTGAGCTTCAGTCTCAGTAAAAATGCTTTAAGTCAGCATTGACCTTCTTTATTCCACCTTGAAGATACTTGAAACATTGATGCAAAGTTGATGGCACTATTCCATTTCCATGGATCCATGGACGTCCTAACAACATGTTGTAGGTTGTCTTGGCATCGATGACATGGAACAAAATGTTACTTGTCAATTCTCCAATGATTAATTCCAAGTGTATCATGCCGATTGCGCGTTGTCCTCCTTGGTTAAAACCTTGAATGACAACGACTGTTCGATAATTCCTCCATAGTAAGACCAAGTCATCTCATTTTCATTTTTGGTAGTATATTAACAGCTGAACCTCCGTCAATGAGAATACGATCGATCTTTTGTTCACGAGTATAACCAGAGACATAAAGTGGACGATTGTGGGGCTTAGAGCCTAACAACAGATCCTCATCAATGAAAGTTAAGTCTGGAGAGTAAACGTAATATTCCTGGGTTTGTTGAAGCGTGTTGGTAGAAGGAGTGTATATCTTTGGCTTTTCAAGAGCTTGAGTGAGTGCTTTTCTTGGTGAGATGGAGGATTGCAAGGGTTCAACTTCATCATCTCGAGATTGGAGTTCCTCCACAAATGGCAAAGTCTCGTTTGGACCACCATGGTCAACATCCTTCTTTCATTATGAATTTCACAGCGAGAGACTGTGTGAACGACCTCGACTGAGTCATTTTGAAAGAATTTTCTGGTGAAGAATTCTTCCAATGTGATGAGATTTCGAAGTTTTTGGGTTTGTGTTGAATCGTTAGACATTTTTGTTCCCAGTTTTTTTTTGTCTTTTATCACTCCTTTTTCTTGACCAAGGCTGAATCTGGTTTTGTGCTCTTCTAGACTCTTGGGTGATCAAATGAAGAGGGAATGTACGTCTCTCTTCCATCTCCTAGAGTAACCACCGTCCAGCCTTCTTCCTCATCCATTGTTGACCTTTTATCATCATTTGAATTATAATCAAATGCCTTTTGTGAGAGTTGAACTTGAACAGGTTCTAGAGAACCAAACTGAACAAGAGTGGTATTTGCCCCTGCTTAGTAGTTGGAGACATGCAACTAGGTAACCCACAAGCAAAGGTTGCAAGGTTTGACTGAGCAACATCATTAAATCCAAGTCGATTTTCCTTTCCTTTGCAAGCTTCATGATGAGTTCTTTAAGAACAAAGCATTTTTGGATTGGATGGCTTATGATGCGATGATACTTACAATAGTTTGGGTTATCAACTTTTCACATTTCCTCTGATCGTTTGCATTGTGACAATTCAATTAATTTCAACTTAAGCAGTTGTTCTAGCATTTCAGGCATATTGGCATCTAGGAAAGGATACACTTTTTGTTCCAATTCCTTGAGTGATGAGCGTCGCGTCTCACGCTGTTGGCCTACCTCGGGCCTCTTTTCGTTGGCCTTCACATTTTTTGTTGAAATTTGATTAGGGCAAGGTTAACATTCATTGAGTCTTTCACATTACTTTTCGGATTCCTGTCATTTTTCCTTGTTTCCCGTCTCTCTTTCCTTTCCTCAGGTACAGGAGGTTTTGTATTTCCATGGTTAGAGATACTCAACTCCATGTCATGCACACGAGTTGCTAACTCCTCAAATGTTCGGGCTTTATCCCTTGAAGGATGTAAAGAAGTCCCCAATGCATGCCTTGGATGCACATCTCTATAGTAGATATTTCAGAAAGTATATCCTTACAATCTAGACTCAAAGAATGCCATCGATTAATATAATCAACAACAGGCTCATCTTTCCACTGTTTGGTATTGGTAAGCTCTATCATGCTTATCGTGCGCCGTGTGCTATAGAATTAGTTGAGAAACTCTCTTTCAAGTTGTTCCCAGCTATCGATTGACTCGGGTTCTAAGTCTGTATACCAATCAAAGGCATTTCCTTTCAGTGAACGAACAAACTGTTTTACAAAGAGACCTCCTTGAGTCCCTGCATTCTCACATGTTTCTACAAAGTGAGCCACGTGTTGCTTAGGGTTTCCTTTGCCATCAAATTGTAAGAACTTGGGGGGTTGATACCTATTTGGCATTCTCATATTATCGATGCGCTTTGTATAGGGCTTCGAATATATGAGAGAACTTGTAGAAGAACCTCCGTGTTATGCTCAAATGGTGTGCGATATCATGTCCTGCAATTGTTAGACAGATATCGAAGCCATTGAGATGGAATGTCCGTGTTGAGAAGTGCCTTCACCTCCTTTTCCCTTATCACCCTTAGCATTTTCTCCTTTCAAGGTAAAGCCAAGTGGGCACTCAGGGTCATGACTTGATTCACCCAAATCTTCTACCTCCAGCTTATTTATTAGGGTTGCAATTTTGACGTCCTTTTCTTCAAGTGATTTTGTGAGGAGGATGATCCTTTGTTCCATTTCAACCATTTTTTCTTACATGGTAGAGGTGTTAGTCATCATTGTTAGCATGACCTCTAGATATGATGGAGAAAATGATGAAATAGGATAAGTCAAAGGTACTTCATTCCTTAAGTTTCTCATCACAGGTGAAGAGTTGATAGAAAAGGTCTTTGTTGGGATGATTCATTACTGTTCTCCAAATCTTTCGAGACAAATGAATCCTTATTGGTAGCTTTCCTATTTGCAAGAAAGTCTAGAGAGATGACAATAGAAAGCTCGCCCTCTTTAGTTGGTTGAGGTTGAAGTCGATCAAGCTCTGGATCCACTACGAGTGATTGGGCCGACATAATCATCAGCACTGGAAGCATCAACTACTGATTTTCGAACATTCTTGCTAGAGGCCATTGAAGTTGGTAGCAAAATGATGTCGAATTTCTTTTGAAGGAGAAAAAGATGAAGGCAGAGAGGTCCCACTGGCGTGCCAGAATATGTAGACGACTAAATTTCTAGTTCGAAATAAATCAAACAAGTAAAATAGTTGCACAAATGTGAATTTTTATTGAATATATGTGGTACAATTCTCTGTGATTACAAAAGAGTGATCCTCTGATTCGATCTCCTTACAAGACTTATTGATTTGGATTTGTGGTAATGTGATTGTGACTTGAACACAAAATATCCTTCAATTTGGTTGAGGGATGGATCGAAGATTACTGAAACGGAATTACAATGAGTCTCCGGCTATGAGCTTGTTAGAAATCCTTTGTTCTTCACGTTCTTCGTGTTCTTCATGTGTTCTTCGTCTTTGAAGGTTTATGGGGAAGTTCTTCAGGGCTTTAGGAGCTTGGATCCGTAGAGCTTCATTGATTTGTGATTTGTTGATGTTTTTTAGACACTTTAGGCTTGATTCCTGCAAACTTTTGGATCTAGGTGGATGATTTGGATGATTTCTCTTCGAATGTTCTTCGTATTCGAAGTTGAAGTTCTTGAAGTTCTTAGAGGCTTTAGAGCTTGGTTCCGGCAGAGCTTCTGGACTTCTGAGTGCTTCAGATGGCTTAATGTCCTCCTAAATGTCTCAAGAAGGCTTCTATTTATAGGAGTTTTAGGGTGGATGAGCGACACGTGGCGGAGTTTGATTGGTGACACATGTCACAATCTGATTGGTCCGCTTATGTCATCGCTTACACGTGCGAGGCTGATTATGTCATCGCTTACACGTGCGAGGCTGATTATGTCATTTCTTACACATGCAAGGCTGCTTATGTCATCGCTTACACGAGCTGATGCGTGATTGGTTCTTGCATGACACTTGGCAAATTTCTATTGGCTTCTGAATAGCGATAGTAAAACCTAGCAGCAGTATGTGGCGCTTTGTAATTGGCTTTATTTTGTGGACTTGGTAGTGTGACGTGTCAGCTTGTGATAGGTTGGGAATTTTCTCTCTCTACAAATACTTCCACGCTTTCACAAAAAGTACACTTTCTTTATTCATATTTTCATTAATTTTTTGATTCTTTTGTGGGTTTTTGTCTAGGTTTTAAATGATTTATGAAATTTGTCTTAAAGTATTAGAATAGGATAATTGCAGCTTAAGTGTTTGATGAAGTCTCTCGAGAAGTTTGGGATTAAAAAAAAAAAAAACACACACACACACACACACACATAGGGATGACAATTTTTCCCCACCCTTCCCACTTCACCTCGTGCGGGTTTTCCCCGCCCCAAAGGTAGTGAGGCGAAGATGGGGCAAGATTTTACTTGCCTATTTTTTGACTGATATTAAACCAGAAAATGTATTGCAGGTTTAATCCCAAAAATACACTTTCAAAGTCTTCATGTCACAAAAAACTTTCTGTCAGGCATTTTGACAAACAGCTTGTAAGCAGTTTCTCAAGAGGTCAATCATTAACCTATGTCTATCAATTTGAATTTCCATATATGCATCAACGAATGAAAAGAATGGACGAACTCAAATAATGAAGTTGGAAAACCAAAATAGCATGAACCAAAATAGAAAAAAAAAAAAAAAAATCATCCCTACTAGGATCAAACCTATATCTGTCCTTATTTCAAAATAGAGACATACCCAAACCGTGAAGATATCAAAATATAGCAACAGCCAAATCAATCAAAATATAGCAAACCCATCAATATTGAGAACAAGAACAAATGACCTAGGTTCAGCAAGGTAGTGTGGTGGTGGACAGAGGTCCGGTGAGGTAGTGCAGCAGTAAACGGAGGTACAATGAGGTAGTGCGGCAGCAAATAGAGGTCCAACAAGGATTGGCTGGAAACGCAAGAGCTAAAGAGGGATTGAGATTTTAGGGAAACATGAAATAGGATTGNATATAAACAAATATAGTTAATGGTCGTCAAAATATTATTTTTCAATATGAAAAAAAATATTTCAAAATTCAAAAAATGGCGGCCCCTTGGAACGTAGATGCTTTCTTTATATTTAAGGACGATGATCTATAAAGTCAAATTTAGGGTAAAAAAACTACTGTCATTTTATTTATTTTTATTCTATTAAAAAAAAATTACTTATTTCTATTAACAATATATGTGTCTAGACAGTTATATACAAAAAACTAATATGTATTAATGTTTTCATGTAAATTTCTATTGATAAGTAGATTTCAAGCTCTACATCGTTGCAGTAATTTTGCTAAATTTGTAGTGTGAGTGATGCATAAATTAACAATGAAAAGTACACAGGCAATGGAATATCAAGGGCTAGGAGGCAATAAAGTAAACCCCCAAAAAATGGAGGCTGTAAATTTCCCCCTCGTAAACTGTGCAATTCTGACATAGCGGGATGTTTCCTAAAATGTGACCAATATTTAACTGCACTTTGAATGCTGCATGAATAAAATTTGCTTGAAGGGGCTTGGCATGTGTAATTAATTGTGTAATTACAGTACACAAGTGGACTCGTGAGCGACAACCTAGAATGAGTGATCCAATGACGAAAAATATATTCCGATGTGTTATATTGGAGTCAACATTCTATTTCAAACTCTTGCACTAATCACAGTTATAGTTCACTTCAAATGTTCACCAACTGATGTTAGGACTATTTAAAATTTAATTTTTTTAATATTTATAATTCGATAATTATAAAAGAGGAAAATAAATTTGAATCTTAAATGTCTCTATTAAAAATAGTAAAATACAATCAATTAAGCTACACGGCTAGTTAGGAATGTTTTAGATTATATTGTATGGATGAAGGATGCTCTACCACATATTCACAATGTAATTCAAGCAAATTCTGCCATTTTTAACTAATAATATTTCAGTCTTGATTGATTGTATTTTACTATTTTTAATAAAATAGTATTTTACTATTGATTAATAAAATAGATTATATTGTATGGTCTAGCTTCTAGAACCTCCAAGTCCACGACACAATATCATCAGCCGTGTAGCTTAATTGATTGTATTTTACTATTTTTAATAGAGACATTTAAGATTCAAATTTATTTTCCTCTTTTGTAATTATCGAATTATAAATATTAAAAAAATTAAATTTTAAATAGTCCTAACATCAGTTGGTGAACATTTGAAGTGAACTATAACTGTGATTAGTGCAAGAGTTTGAAATAGAATGTTGACTCCAATATAACACATCGGAATATATTTTTCGTCATTGGATCACTCATTCTAGGTTGTCGCTCACGAGTCCACTTGTGTACTGTAATTACACAATTAATTACACATGCCAAGCCCCTTCAAGCAAATTTTATTCATGCAGCATTCAAAGTGCAGTTAAATATTGGTCACATTTTAGGAAACATATAAACAAATATAGTTAATGGTCGTCAAAATATTATTTTTCAATATGAAAAAAAATATTTCAAAATTCAAAAAATGGCGGCCCCTTGGAACGTAGATGCTTTCTTTATATCTAGGACGATGATCTATAAAGTCAAATTTAGGGTAAAAAAACTACTGTCATTTTATTTATTTTTGTTCTATTAAAAAAAAATTACTTATTTCTATTAACAATATATGTGTCTAGACAGTTATATACAAAAAACTAATATGTATTAATGTTTTCATGTAAATTTCTATTGATAAGTAGATTTCGAGCTCTAGATCGTTGCAGTAATTTTGCTAAATTTGTAGTGTGAGTGATGCATAAATTAACAATGAAAAGTACACAGGCAATGGAATATCAAGGGCTAGGAGGCAATAAAGTAAACCCCCAAAAAATGGAGGCTGTAAATTTCTCCCCTCGTAAACTGTGCAATTCTGACATAGGGAGAAATGATTTGGTTCACAGTTTGCAAAGGTCTGCAGGAATTATTAGATTCGTTTCGAGGATTGCTAAAGTGGTCCTTCTCATTAATTAAATTATTTTACATATATAAATATGTGAATCAGCTTTTTGGTTAATAAAATAAATAAAAAATAAAAAATTATCAAATGATACCACATTTAAATAACAGTACTTTATTAGTTATAATGATGCTTTCAACAGTCATGAACTAATAACGTTTCAGACGAAGATAGAGTGCCAAAGGCGAGTCCAAATCCTCCGTCTCATCAATTGTGCTCCACTTCATGCTCCACCAATAAAATTTGGACAAGCCTTTGAAAACTTGAAGGACAGAACATTAGTTAGGTACGCTAATTTACACTGGTATTTATACAAATTAAGGGAAGTTTTAGGAACGCCACTAAAGCCAAGTCCCACGCCCCATCTTTGTACTGTTCATTTTAATTCTAGTCTTGGTAATACTCTTTCGCATTAATTTCAGACATTTGTACCAAGTAACACGGTATTCTTTGGGTGTGTTTGTGTAATGTTTATTGTGTTTGCGTTTTTTGGCTGGTCCATGGCACTGTTCATGGACCAGTCAAGTGCAAATTGCGGATGAACAATAAAATTGAGTAATAAAAAATATTTTGTTACAATGTTTTTAGTAATAAATTTTCAGTTTTCAGCAAAATAAACAGAATCTAAATGCACATTTTATAGATGAATAATTGTATTTGTAAGTAGGTATTTGCATTGCATGCACAGGCTACTACTGTACTCGATTGAACTTATTACCATTTTTTTGCTTATGCAGTATATAGTATAAATTGTATAATAGTCAATAGATGAAGTTCATCAAAAAAAAAAATTAATCAATAGATGAAGATTTTGGTAAAGGATAAAGTTTGGCAAAAAAAACTTGGTTGTAGTTTAAAAATACAACTTCACTAAATTATTTTTATTAGATGTGAATATTCAAAAATTCATTATTGAATTACATTTTCTTAATATATTCACCGTACTTGCAAAATTTCAAGAAAATTAAATATCAATAAGTATGTCATTAATCATATGTTTAAATTTCAAGTTTTTGTAATATAAAACTGTAGGGTTAGGGGCCCAAATAGTATGTTGGGCCTTGGGCTTGAACGAGAGCATAGAAATCCGAGAACAAATGAATGATGTTGAATGGGTCAAGCCTAGAATCTAACGAGCAAGATACGAATGGGAGGGTGGTCCGAGGAGGATGTCTCCTCAGATAGACTAAGCACGACTTAAATGTGTATTCTAAGGTTCAAGGTAAACCTTCCAAGAAACTCCAGTGATAGGGACGTGTATCTCGAGTGTACCAAAAGGCTGGGAGCTCAGAAATATCTAAGGAAAAGCTGCTACCACTGCATTAAATGCTCTACAGCTAACTTTCTGGCTGCATTAATGTGGAAAAAACCCCTAAACAATGCTGTCTTAACTATCCCAACTCATAGAGAACCTGAGGGGGTGTCCGATGGGACAAACACTCAAGTAGTGACTTAAATGACCAATAAGTGGAAGACCAAGATCGTTCAAAGAAGACTATATAACATGAATGACCTTCCATGAAGAAGGGATTGAGAAAATTCAGAAGAAAAAACACTGTAACAGTTGGAATTATATTTGTTGGTCCAAGAATAGCCCTCCTCAGATTGGTCCAAGAATAAATTTACTTAGAGAATAAATTTGCTTAATGATCTTTTAAATCTATTCTAACCGTTATCCAACTCATTAGGGCCTAGTTATCTAACCCATTCCCTACAAATTTATTGTTCTTGGCTCATTAGGCCAAGATCCCTTCATATTTTAGGCTTGGGCTCAAAAACGTGTTCATACAAAAACTATACATAAAAAATAAGTTTATGGGTCGAATAGTAAATAATATCGATAGACATGAAATTTGAAATGAGTGTTAAGAATATAAACAATATGTAATTCAATAGTTAGATTTTCAAAACATATAATCATGTAAAAAAAAATTAATGGAAATTGTAACATTAGGCTATACCAAAGTTTGTAACCAAACTTTATCCTTTATTAAATCAAAGAGGTAGAAATTAATTTTTTAGATATAAAAAAGAAAGAAATGAATTGTTATTTATATCAATTTACTAGCATGCCCTTATTATAATAAAATCATTTTTTTCATTATTTTTATATTATTTGAAGATTTATTATAGCAATATAAATATGGAAATCATCTTTGCATCAACAAATGAATTTTAAGAAGTATATTTCGAATATATAATGGGTTGATTCTTGGTGAGTCCGAATCTTTTGTCTCATTCTTTATGCTCCACTCTCTGCTCCACCAATTAAAATTTGCCACATGTATACTGAATTTATTCATATCTAATTTTAAGCATTTTTTACTTCAACTTCCTAAAATAAATCAAACTTCCAATAACTCAAACCATCTCACTGATCTTCCACCCATCCCACCAGCCACACCACCGGTCCTCCATCACCACCATTAGCTTTCGCCAGTGCCACCAAGAGTAGATCACTGATATCATCAACGGCCAATAGCCACAATCGGCTAGCCACCCACCACTGCTTGTCAACTACCAAGAAAAAAAAAAAAAAAAAAAAAAAAAAAAAAAACAACAACACACGATCACACCCCCACTAGCCACCCCACCAACCTTTGCTAGTGCCATAGGGAAGGGACCGCCGACATTCATCAACAGCCATCAAC
>NW_027069935.1:7917-50318 GCF_002906115.3 Quercus suber | reverse complement strand
ATGTTAAAGCTCTTGTTGAAATGATGATTTTTGATTTCAAGGTTATTAAAAAACATAAATCACTAGTAGACTTCAGAACGTAGATAATTTTCCTTAAATGAAAAACAAATTGATCACTAAAATGAAGTTGAACTAGCTAACCAGCCCTATTGCAAATTTTGTCAACTAAGATGAATGTTCTCCAGCATAATGAATCCAAGAACTCTCATAGAGAAATAAGGCTAAAAAAAACCAAGCAATCAATCTAGCGTGTGTATCATGTGAGAAAGCATGGTAGTTGCTTTAAGAATAAAACCAAGAAAAATATTGGTGGCAGTTAGAAACACTACAACTTCATGCCATTATCTTCGCAGACCTAACATAGAGGCTATCCACAACCTTGCTAGTATTTGTAATGGTTTCCAGTATTGCCATATTACATCTGTCAAGCATCAACTAACATGTTCAAATGATGAATTTCTTTTTCTGTAGGCAAAGATTGGTTGAAAGAAAGAGTGTGAAGCTGCTCTACAAAACCTTAGAAGGGAGATTGCTGATATCTCTCAAGAAGCTGCTGAGATTAGAGAAATGTTTTGACTTCAAATGCCAATTAGAAATCTCTTTGTTTCCATTTTAAGCAGCAAAATTTAAACATAGTCTTGAATTTTTCCCAACATTTTTTATTAGAAACAAATATTGACATGGTTTTTGAATAATTTTACAGTAGTACATAAAAACCCTTCAACTACTTTCTGGAGCTAGTATTCTTGACTTATTCCAATGGAATTAGGCTCATTCACTCATTGTAAGCTTTCTTTGCTAATCTTTGTAGCATGTTTTGTTTGTGTGACTTATTTGATCTTTTGTGGCTAACATGAGGGTGACTTAGGTAGGAGTTTGCCTGATGGTACTATAACAAGTTGGAGGGGCCAATAGCATTGCATTTTATGCAACTATATTCATATTAGCTAGTTGAAAAATTCTTTTTCTTTTCTTTTTTGTTCCTTTTTAATTCAACCTATAGTTGACAAGGAATTTGGAAGTTGAATAGAGGAATACTTTGTCTATGACGGGGTTTTCGGTAGTGTTGGGACCGTGGCAATGGTTGCGGTTCAGGCTCTTGACTCTTTTCATGTAATTCCAACCTTTGGTTCTGCTTAATGCTTTTTAAGTAATTTAGATGATTTTGTACAGATTCCAATGACAGCATTAGGGGTAATTTTTATGGATAAATTTGGACAACAACTACTTCTATTGGTAAGAAGGTTGAGAAATATGTACTTTGTAATGGAGTTGAATAAAAATAATTTTGAATCCCATTCACAGGTTTCTGCAGCAGGAACATGCTTAGGCTGCTTTCTTGTGGGATTGTCATTGTTCTTACAGGTATTTTCTAGAGAAAAATCTATTTCTCTTGAATTCTTTCTTCATTATTTCAATTGAATATTTCCTAAAAGGATGAACTTCAATTATGTAGGATCTTCAAACATGGACCAAGATTGCTCCAATTTTAGCACTTGTTGGTGTACTAGTATTGCAATTATCCTAAGGACAGTTCTTTCTTCTTTATACACATCTACCAATGGAAAAAAAGAAAGCGGAAAAAAAAAGTTTCTTTTTGCTTTATCTCCAACTTTCATGTTTTTGTTTATGGTCATCCTATTACAACAATTGTGTAAGTCCTATGAAGTTTAATGCTCATTAAATGGAAGCTCGTTTACTACAATTACCTGTGGTTGTATTCTACCCATTGTTGAGGACCGTTTTTTCGGCCCACGTAGCATTACTTCATTTGCAACCCATGCCACATCAACATGTCATTGATATTTTGGGTAAATCTATTTAAGTCCCAAAATAAGCTCATATCTCATTCAACTATATGGAATGGGCTCACATGGCCCGCGAGATCCTTACTTCAAGAGGCGGATTCATGGTCCATATTTCCTTTTCATCAATTGGGATCATAACCCCACGATATCATCAACATCAACATATGGATTGGGCTTAAGCAATGAATCAAAGCCCACGACCCATATTACCTCTCTTACACTCATGGCAAGCGACTTCTTCAACAAGAGCCCATATTTACACAAAATGACAACAAAACCCGAGGTACGTCGTCTCACCTTCGGCTTATGATCTAAGCTCATAAGTCTCTTTGGGGAAACTTTGGGAGTCGTTGTTTGGAGGGCCAAGAGGTATGCTCAGTAAAGCTCCAACGATTTAAAGTTGATAAAAGAAACATGTTGCTTGGCATGTCTTCTCCAACTCCCTAAACTCTGACGAGTCCGTGTGTAGCGGGTAACATATGGTAAGCATCTCTTATCGCATAGCACTTAAAATGATAAAATTCATCATTGCTCTTTTCCTAAAACTTGACATTCATCATGTGACAAATACTCAATATCTTCAGCCATCTAACTGCTGGGAAGATAACTGTTCATTCAATCCCCAGTTGTGGCTATACAAATTTAGAAACTTCATTATATTATTCTACATAAATCTCATTACTACTTTTAGCTAAAATCCAACTCAAACATATGCCCTAATCTGATTGGCTATCTTTAATTTCCAACTATATACAAAATATTCATGATATCTCTAATACCCAGCTACTGTCTGCCACAATCTGACCATATATTTCTCTGTTAGTTACCAGAGTAGAGCATTAAATACTCTTCTTGCTTACCAAGATTATGTCACAACCCAATGAGACCTTGACTAAATCTCTAAAACTTCATTATCTTTCAACCAATCCTTCTATTACTTAATAGAAATGTGTTGTAATGGAACCTTGCACCAAAAACACAAACACCCAAGAAAGGAAACATTTCCAGCTGAACCTCAGCAGTGTATTTAGCACTTGATACCTAGTTGGAAGTGATATCATCAACCATTTAATGCTGAAATCCCAGCAACCAGCTGTTATACCCAAAATAGCGAGATACCATTGAAAGAGATCTTACCATTTTTCAACCAAATCCATGAAATGACCTTTCCAGCAATTTGAAATCACCTATCTGACCTCATTGGCTTCTGCCCAAAGCAAATAGCAGTCTTATGACAACTGTGACAGCTGTCTCATGATAGTTGTCACAGCTTTTCCTGACAGTTGGGACAGCTTTTTCATGATAGCTGTCATAGATTTTCCTGACAGCTGGGACAGCCTTTTCAGAACAACTGTGACAGCTGACCCAGCAGCCTGAGCATTATTGATTTTTCCACATTTGGCTAAAACCAAAACCAACTATTGAAACTACCTTTCTCTTACTAAAATACTTTCCTTTTATGCTACTTTTTTCCCAGCAGCTCTTACCTGAAACAACAAGTATACCTTAAAGCTAAACATACTATTTTTGGCCAAATCTTAAGAAGGATTCTTTGAAAATTCATTGCTGTTTAGGACAAATTTTGGTTGAGATTATTTGCTAAAATACCCTCTTAAACTCAGCTAAATAGAACCCTTCATCAACACCTCAAAGGGAGGACACCAATGGAGGAGAACTCACTCATAAACTTCTCTCTCCCTCTAATTATCTTCTGAAACTCTTAATAAAGTACTAAGTTTCTGAGTTTTTTAGTTTCTAAATTAGGAATTAAACTCTTCAGCCCTTAGCTCATAAATGCCATTTATAAGCCTTCATACAATCCCAGCAGAAAATCCCAGCAGCTTTGCTAAACACACTACAATACTATTACTCTCTTATACTCATTCTCTCACTTTCCATATTCTGAAAATACATATATCTTGCTGCCTATATCTCTAAACTTTTTTTTTTCACTTCTCCTACACAATCTCATACACACTTACTACACCATTACATATAACACACCACAACTCTTCTAAGATCCACTCTCATACTCTCTCACTCTGAAATTCTACTATTTTGTTGCCCATAAACACATCTCAATACTCTTCTACACCTATCTTACTGCTCCTATCTCCAAATACCTAAGCACATCATTATGTTCTTCTCTTACAAAATCTTTCCTCTTGGAAAGCAATTTCTACAACTTCTCCAGCAGTTATAATCTCATATTCTTATTATCTTTAACCTCCATGTCTATCATACTTCCATATATCATACATATCACAAATATTACATCCCACAAAATATCTATATCTTTCACCATCTCTATACTTCTCAAGAGATATCAAACACCCATACTAAAAACCCTTCTCCTAAAAGGCACCAAGATCTTATATCAAAGGCCTTCTCCTAGAAGGCACAATTTCTTCTTACAAAAGCCCTTCCCTTAGAAGGCACAAATTACTTCTTACAAAAGGCCTTCCTTTAGAAGGCACAAATTACATCTTACAAAAGCCCTTCCCATGGAAGACAACACTATTCATAACTTCACAACAACTAAAAGAGTATTATCAAAGGGAAACTCATTTAAGTGCATGATAAGAAGAGCAAGCTTAACCAGCCCCTACACACAACTGGGCATACTCTCTCTCCCTCCAGTTGCACCCATTTTTCCCCTTCAATCTTGAAGTTATCATGACAAACTGCCCCTCTACCGTTGGAGTCATTCTGCTGAGATTCTGTCTACTCACTGATGCTACACCGCTGGGGCTGTAAACCATCAGAGATAAGTGACTCTGCTTCCATACCTTTAAATTTATATCATTACATGATTACTTCACATTTAAATACATATTACTTTATTTCAACTACTATTACAACTATTAACCAAGACTTAAACTCATGTAAATGCATGATAGGAGGGGCAAGCTTAACTAGCCTTTATTGCTGGCATTCTGCTGAAATCTTATCAGCTCATTGATACTACACAGCTAGAGCTATAAACCATACAAAGATAAGTGACTTTGCTTCCATATCTTTAAATTTACATCATTGAGTACATGATTACTTCACCTTTAAATACAAATTACTTTATTTCAACTCCTATTACAACTACTAATCAAAGCTATCATATCAAATACACATTACATATTTACTCAACCATTATCGTGATTCTTAGATTTTGGTCTTAATGATTTTGTAAGCTTAAAAATACACCGGTAGCCGTTGGACCACGTGGTCCAATGTTGAGTTCTAGACGCAACTCCCCAAAAAGAACCCAGGCCTAGTACAATCATTCCTCCAATGGACCACACGTGGCCGAGCAACCGAAAAAGGCCCCCAAACACCCATTAGAAGTAATTCAGAAATACCCTTTGAGAGAATGAATATTGCCCTCCACAGAATGAGTATTTCTGAAACACTATCAAGTTTGTAGGTTCTTGCATAAATTTGTGCATTTTTTTTTATATCTGATTTTAGCTATCCATTATAGCTCCCAATCTATGTTCATGGTGCAATTGCCTTTAACATTAGCATACTGTCTTGAAGGTCATAACTCCATCATCATACACCAGTTAATCTCAACCATTGGTTTAAGCCAAATTCTTAAGAGGTTTAAAGATTGATAAGTTGAATTTTGTGGATTGGTTTAGTTCTATAATTAGGTATACACAAGATTTGTGTAGTTTTGCAATCAGATGTTCTAACCTTTTATCTTGTGCAGTTCTATGACTTGGAGAAGCACTCGAAAGATAAAATGGAGATAAAAAATTCTAAATGTCAACATAAATGCCTCAAGGTGGTTGAATTAATTGGCTTTGTTGGGTGAGGAGTTGATATGGAGATTGCAAGGTAAATATTGAGTCATACTGTGTCACTTGAAAAGATAATTATCAATCCCCGCTATCGATTTATAGCGACAACTGAGGATATTGATGAGCATCTAAAGGCAACAAGTCATGCCAGGCAGCACCTTGAACATAGATTACCTCTAGGAACACAATTAGTGGTACTCTAAATATGATCAACTTCTGATGGTAAGGTTAGGATGGAGCTTTTGAAGTGCACTTTGTTTTTTGGTATTTGCAATGGATTTTGATTCGTATCTTGTTCTTCTCCCTCTAGTTTGTTCCCTTTATTATAGTAAGTCAAAGACTTACCCCAACCCTTTCTTATATCTGTCCCTTCAACTTTTGTACCCTCTCCTTTTTGGTCAAAGTTGGTATCACTGGTTGTTGTATCTATTCATCCTGAGGTTTGTATCACTAGTGGCTTCAACTTGCAGTTAAAAGCAAAACTCATATTGCTCAATTGCAATGAAGAGATAAGTTTAACTGAGAAATTTTCTGAAAAAACAACTGCCACCATAACAAGGGGAAAAAATATCCAATATGTTTGACCTTACCATAATAGAAAGTTCCAAATAGGTAATGCCAAAGATAGTGCCAAGTTATTGGCATGTATACATGCAAACACAAATATAACAAAAAGTTACCCTGTTCACAATTCATATTTCCTGCCATACTATAAAAGAACAATAACCAACTAATTCAGGGAAAAAACTATCCAACCATCCAAGTGAGAGGAACAAGTCTATCCCATATATTGCATGACAAAACAAAATTGTCAACAAGATATATAATTTCACTTCACTAACTCTCATGCAGTGATTAGTCAAAATAGAGATGTGAGTCATGTTTTGTTATGGACATGAAGCGTTTGGTGTGGAAACTTCAAAAAATCTGTCAATTCAAATCAAGTGCAGAGATTTAAGATTATCCATGTACCACTACTTGTAATAGAAAAGGTTCAAATGAAAATAAAAGAAAGAAGAGGAAATTAAACTTTAACTACCTGTAGTTTACTCAAAAAACACTTTACCCAATTGTGATTTAAAAAATAGCACTTTGTCTACCGGTGGTCTAATATGTTAACCAAACGTTTACCCACCTCCGTCCTGCCATTACTCTAACACTATTTCACTCAAAAAAAAAAAAAAAGTAATAGCAATTGAATCAAAACACTTTCCTGAGAAAAAAAAAAAAGCTTCCTTATCTTTTACGGACCCATCATCACCATTTACACAGGCTTCAGCCCAGCTATCTTCGTTGCCAACCACTCTCTCGCGCACAAAGCTCTTATTCAAAACAGTGCAGTTTTTGCTGACCGCCCAGCTCCTCCACCTACAGCCGTGATCGTATCTAGTAACAAACACAACATCAACTTTGCTTCTTATGGTCCCACATGGCGTCTCTTTCGTCGTAAAAAAACTTACTCTCACGCGCGCAAGTGGGTCTTGGATATTCTATACTCAATTTTTCCCCAGTATTGGAAGGATTTTATTTCGTAAGCATTGGGAAGAGTCGTTTAAACTTCGGAGAAACCAAGATGATGTGTTAATTCCTTTGATTAAAGCAAGGAGGAAAGTGAAGCAAGAAAGACAGAGTAAAACGAAAGAAGGCAAAGAAAATGACGATGAGTTTGTTGTGTCGTATGTGGACACGTTGTTGGATTTGGAGTTGCCAGAGGAAAAGAGGAAGCTTGAAGATAAGGAAATGGTTAATTTGTGTTCAGACCAATTACTGAATTGCTTTCTCATAAGGCTCTTGCATTGGTCTATTTGCAGCTGTCGTCATCTTCTGAGCAATCTATCAAGTAAAAGGAAGCTTTTTTTTTTTTTTCCTAAGGAAAGTGTTTTGATTCAATAGCTATTGTTTTTTTAAGTGGAATAGTGTTAGAGTAACGGCAGGATAGAGGTGGGAAAACGTTTGGTTAATAGATTAGACCAGGTAAAGTGTCATTTCTAATATTTTTGAAAGAAATAATCAAGGAAAAAAAAATGTAAAACATCAATAAATCATATAGCAAGCTTAGCTTTAGATGTACTAAATTATCCTATCGTGCATTTAAATTATAGCTAAAACCTCTAGGTTGTGTTTGGATGGCAACATTTGGATTTGGATTTGGATTTGAAATCCATTGATTTAAAATGTCTTGATTTGAAATCCTTTAATTTTAAAATTCCTTGTTTAGTTCTTTCTAAACAAAGAAGGATTTGAAATTCATCATTTCAAATTCCATTATTTGGATATCTAAATTTGGATTTAAGATCAATAAAATATATTTTTTAATTATTTTTTTTCTTAATCCTTCTACATTTTAATTTTAGTAATATTTTTAATAAATACATGAGGTAATATTAATAATTCAATTGACAAGATAATAACTAATATCTTTAGTCATAAACAACTAAAAAAATATTTTGCCAATTATTGACAACTAAAATTTTTATATCAACTAGAGAAAAAACCCAAATGATGGATTTTTTCATAAAATTCAAAATCTCAAACTAAAAAAGTATTCTTCAATTTCACTTCTTAATGGTTCTCTCACAAAGTACTTCCTACGCGAGCATATTCCAACAAGCATAACAAAAAACTCCATTAGCAAAGGCAAAAATCTCATCGCCTCTTCCTCATATACTTCAATCTCCTCTCTTTTACATTTTCATTGAATGGATATATCTCTTCCATCATTGGTCATTTTTGTCTCTGTTCGCTTTTCAAAATACAAACAATAAGAATCTATAACTAAAAAAAAGGTTATCAAAGAAAATCCATGAAACCACACCAAACTAATCAATGCATTTGCAACTACAAATATGAATAACAAATAATTAACACAACTAAAGGTAAGCAACCCAATGACAGCTTGGTCAGCTTCAATCCATGCAAAGTAAAGGAAGGGAACACCCTCGTTTTTTCTGGAATCTTGTTCCTTGAACTCCGAAATTCTGCTATATTTAATATTTTCGTAGCTGCTACAAATTTACTTTCAAAGATTATTAGGACAAACAAAGTCAATATCAAGTGGCTACTTGTCATTTTACTTTCTTGAAAGTTGGAATAAATCACTGTATATTTCTTCCTTGTTGACTCTGAACAAAATGACTAGGTACATAAGTACATTGCTCTTGATCCAGGTAAATGTATTCCAATATTGTCATTAGTAGTGATGGAAGAAATAATTGTCCACAAGGACACAATTGGACAATGAGTTTATTACCAAATGTTAGAAGAAAAAGTACTTACATTCTGTTCATGCACGGATGGTGCATCAAATATGAATTTTGAAATCTACAAGTAATGTATAATCTGATAAGTAAATTATTCTCTCTCACACATACACACCAAATGCTTCTCTAGGGGTCCTAAGATTATTGAAGAACAAAAAATAAAGTATGGAAGGGAAAGATGTAAGAAGGAATTAATAAATGAACTACAATATGATAGTACCAATTGCATGCACAGAAGGGAAATTTATCACAAAATGGAAAACTTACAGAACAGTGAGACGATAACCCAATAATTTGAGCAGAATATTAATTGCTTCCTCCTTTCCCCATTACACTGATAAAACACAAACCCATTATTTTATTCTTAAATGTGCAGCTTCTAAGTCCTAATATACATAAATCTTCAGTCAGCTAGCTCTTACACAATGTAAGTCCATTGTACCAGAGGCATTTTCAAACCTCTTACCCCTTAACAATTCAACTACGTACCTTTTCCCGCCCTTCAAAGTTTCTTCCCAATCCAGATAATTAGAACAACTTAACAAACTCTACGTGCTTTTTTTTTTTTTTTTTTTACTTATTGGTTGTGATTGCCTTTGTTGAGTTTCAAAGCATAATTTTCCCACAAGTTTTCCCCATCAGCCATCAAGAAGGGAAAGCAACTCTCATGCACAGAATTCCCAACATTGGAATTAGAAGGGGAAGAACCATCATTATTACCTTGTAGTCTCACAGTCTCTGGCTCTTGTTCATTCATTTAACAATAAGCCCCACCTTGATTGTATAGGGAAGACTCATTGAAAGATGACAATGGGGTGGACTTTAAAGCACAAATGTTGGGGGAATTCTCCACATTCCCACTTCTATTTAAGCTCACTCCTTGTTTCCCTAGCGAACAAAATTACCTCAAGTTCTTCAAGTGGTGGATGGCTTAGTGAAAATGACTTCAACAAGGATAGGCTTGATCTTTTTTATTGGTTGTTAACTGCACTCAGCCTCATCAACTTCTTTAATTACCTTTTCTGCTCTAAATGGTACTCTTATAATCCATCTCTACCATCCACTACTCCACCACAAGACTATAACAAGGAAGTGTGATTTTAACTAGAGTTCATTGCTCACACACACAAGTTGGCCGGTAACCCCAATTACAATTGTCAGTATTAATCTTTAATCTATTACCATCAATCAATACGACCAAAACAGACAAAAAAAATACAACTCAAAGCTATTAAATAAATTAGACCCAGCTCATTCTTGAACTATTAGAAATGCATTTGTTAAAAGATTTTAACAAGTACAAAAAACTCAAATGAGAAGGTAGCAAAATTCTGTTCCAAAGGTTCAAAGAGATTTTATACTTTCAAGTAGATTGTACATGTGCAGCCTTTATATTTAAGGTTACCTTTGAATTCTAATTACCAGCATAAAATGAGAAGGTAGCAAATTATGTTCCTAACCCAGAAGGCAGCTTAGAAAAGGAATTCAATGTTGACCGATACCATAAGCCTATTTAGGAAAATCAAATTTGAAAGAGAGCAATTGAAATCAAGACTGGACTTTTGGCCAGCCGAGTCAAATCTAATTAGTCTCAATATTTAAGACCAGGCTCAAGTTTCTACTCTGAATATATATTATGCTTAGTAATCTTGTGGATATTGTGGTTCCACAAGAGTCAAAGTGGTACATGCATGAAGGAAAAAATGTGTTCTACAAGGGAAACATTACTAATGATCAAGTCTTTGACAGGCAGGTACAATGTACACAGTCAACAACATAAGCAACTTAGTAACATGATGATAATCTAGTGGTATATAGAGAAAGAAAACATAAAACTGATGAGGTACGAAAGAGTTGGCAATAAGCACCGATAGCTATAAAGGGAATATTTAACAAGTGATGGACAAATGATGATACAAGTTTTGTAGCTAAAGCAACAAATGGAATGAAAAAAATTTATGGGATGTATAAGCATTCACTATGACAGTAGTCCTCACTTTCCATCATCACAATATCATTGTTTCAAATGAATATTCTCTCACTTATTACTTCACAACTCATAAACAGTTTATTGAAGCATGTCATCAAACACATAATTTGCATTACAAACCCACAAATAAAAATAAAAATAGAAAATAAAAACAAACCCAAAACATATCATTGAAAATACCATGAAACAAGATGCACAAACAAATCAAACAAAAACCACAAACAATCAAATTAAACCCAAACAAACCCACAAATAAATCAAATAAAACCCACCGGAAAAACCCACATCCCTTTTGAATTTAGATTTAGTAGAAAGAAAGAATTAGAGAGGTTAAAGAGGAAGATAAGAGTTGAGAGAACAAACCTAAAGTTGCCTTGCCGAGAGAGAGGGGGAAGAAGAGTTTGTGAGTTACGGCTAGGAAGAGAGACACGGAGAGCCCAGAGAGAAACAGTGTGAGTGAGCATAAGTAAGCCACGAAAGCCAGTATGCTAGTGTATTAAGTGGTTTTCACAGTTTTAACTTTCTATTCCTTTAGCCATACACATAGGCAAGGTTCTTCATTTGGACAAATTAAGTCTTTTGGTAACATTTTATAAGAAATTTCACTTGACAAGGTTCATCTACTGCCTATTACCACTTTCTATCTAGAAATTGTTGAGTATAATTCATCCAAATGGCACAAAAGAGTATGTTTACAAGAATTGTTTTGGTTATTCAGATATTTTATTGATGAACAAACATATTACATCTAGCAGAGTAAAGCTACTTTGAAACTCACAGTCCTTCAAGGACAACCTAACAAAGATTGCTAGCTTACATAACAACAAGACTAATAATACAAAACCAAGTCATTGAAAGCCAAACTGGATCAGAGACAAGGAGTAGCATAGACTCCGGCCTCTACCAGCAACAACCCCACCAGATTGAACAGAAAGCACATATCACATAATCATTAGGACAATTTATCAAACAATTGGAATGCACAAATAATGAACCTATAAGCTGAGAACTCAATCAACCATGGAATCCTAAAGACCCAACACAAAATTCATTAAATCTACATCATTTGATCAATATCTAACCATAATCATCACAAAAATCCACGAGTATCAAAGGAAATAAAAAACAAACCAAAAAAAAAAAAAGCGGAAAGAATTTTACACAGCCAAAAGTTCCATGGGCCAAAACATCTTAGAATTTCATCTTCAAAGATAAAAATAAAGAAAAAAGTGGACTCACCCTATTCATTGCTTGAAAGGATTTGTGATTATTTGGATCTTAGACTAAATAAACCCCAACCTCGACAGAAACTCGCACATATCAGAGCCTGAAGATACGGCCTACGGGAGGCGAGACAACCGTCGGATGAAGAACTCGGCACCGCTTCACGGTGGCTCTGGCTCTATTGCCTCTTTCTCTCTCCACTTTGCCGGTCAGACCTAGGTCTCTCCTCTCTCTTTTCTTTCTTTTGTGTAAATTAGTTAATTTTTAAACTTCACGTGATTCTCACATGCTATTCCGTTAGTGTTTTAACGTAAAACTAATGGAAGTATTAATTTGGTAGTTGTGTATAGTTTAGTGAGTAAACTGGCCAATAAAAAAGTTCAAGCGGTGTATTGGCTACTAGTCCAAAGTTTAGGAGGTGTATGGACATTTTTTCCTAAAATTATCAACTCCTCATTGCAGGGTGGAGCTTCTGAAAAATGCTTGGGTTTTTGACATCTTCAAAGAGTGAGGAGAGAATGAGAAAACCTCGTATTGATTTTGAATTTGAGATGGATGTGTAGTATGAAGTTATAAGGTTCAATAGTTATTTACATTATTTGGTTTTTATTTCTTTGTTTGAATTTGATTCTCCTCCCTCATCCCTTTATATATATACACAATTGCCCAAAGAACAATCTGGGTGTCAAAGATATTATTTGTCCTATTGGAGATTGCAATCTCTCTTCTTTAGGCTCCCCTTTTAATTTCCCCAAATCTTATTGAGCATTATTCCAGTTCGTCTTTATGTTTAAGGGTTTTTAATTTTGAAGTCTTCCCCCTCTAGTTTTTGTTCGCTTTCTAATTTCTATCCTTCAAATTTGCATCGGCTCCTTTTGAGTCAAATTTGTTTTCACCAATGGTTGTATTCGTCCCTTCAACCTGGGTTTGAGGGAAATTGGCTTCACACAACTTCGTAGGAACTTGCTTTTTCTTTTGTTATAATTAATTACTAACGAGAAGATCTTGTGTATTTGGTATATAGCATTATAAATGATCCAAGCCAATTCAAGTATTAAAAGTATTATAGTTACATTCAAAAGGAAGAAAACATTATTAGTGCATGAATTTTTTGATTAGTTTATAAAACAGAGTCAAATTTATTACTTAGGCCTTAAGGGCCATTTTAAGACCTAATGAAACAACTTGTAAAGAGAATTTACAAACCCTAAAGTCTTGCTTTCTATTAGATGTCTAATTCTAATAATTGGGCTTTGAGGCCAAATTTGTGGAAGTGGACAGATTCTGGTAGTGCACCATTCTGGCAAGGAGGACTATACCTTGATGCTGGACCAAAGGAGTTAAGTTTTTCAATACATAGACTAGTATTATTTTACAAAGAACAATGTTAACTCAGGACTTTCTCTTATTAAGAGGGTTTACCCGAAACTTAAAGAAAGGACTAGAAATGGTAATATACTAAAAATATATATATATATTTTTTAAAAGGCAGACCTATCCCTCTATTTGTTGGTTAGCTTAGAAACTTGAAAGACTCTGTTAAGTCCTAAGCAAAACTCGTTCACAAATTTAGCAAAAAAAAAAGAAAAAAAAAGTTCCAGTCCTTGTGTTGCTGGATTTATATGTGAATTTACAGAATTTAGAATTTTATTGAGAAATAATGAATTAGATTGAATACAGGCGATAATGCATGATAATCAGGCAAGGTATCCACTTAGCACAATTTTCATGTCCTTTAAAGCCATTTCAAGTTTAAAGATGAATTTGGAAAAATTGGAATTGGTACCAGTTGGAAGGGAGTCGGACATAGAGACTTGGCGTCTACATTATTATTATTGGGGTGTAAAACATCTAGGTTACCAATGAATTATATTGAATATAAGTGGTACATGTGGTAATAAGATAACAAGATATATGACTTGCTTTCTTTTTCTGTTCTTACTTCTAAATTATTCTCTCCCTCAGGTTGTGGCATGTGATAATCTCTACACTTTGGTTTGAACTTTGAACCATAAATGAAATAGTTGTATTCATACTTCTAAATTTTCTGTATTTGCCATGGCTAATACCTTGTGTGGGTTGTGTCCCTATCAAAGCATGAGAGTCGTTAGTTTCCACTTACTTAAATGCCACATTTTGTTCGATTAGATGTAGATATAACTATGTGAGTTGAAAAAATTTAGGCTAGCATGTATTCATGTAAAGGTGCAATAATACCATTTTCTTGCTTGAGGATTGTTTTTCCTTACTTGTTTGGGATCCTCATTGAAATATCCAGAATTGCTAAATTCTGACAACTTCATTTTGTCCAACAGTGCCTAGCCTTCCCACTTTAGTACTCCTAGAATGTAGTGATGTTGTGCTCTTTCTTCTCATATTTATGATGGAGTCCAGAAATTAAATTCATTGTAAGGTCAACCATGAATGTGAGAAGAAATGGCACAATTTCACCGTACTATAACCTAATAATTTTCACCCACTTTGATTCTTTCCTTAAACAAGGGGTTATTTATTTTTATACAAATAATGAGATATATGACTTGTGAAGAAGATAAAACTATGAACAATTTTTTTTTTTTTTTTTTTTTTTTTGATGTTTGTGTTAGCATGTAATGAATACATGCAATAACATCCAGGTAGATAATTTGGATATGGGTCAAGTACCATCATTGCAATTTGATATTAACATATTTGGTTTCTTTCCCTTGATATATATATATATATGTGTGTGTGTGTATAATTCGATAGTTGAGAGGTGAAGAATTTGACTGGATGTCTCTATTAGAAAGACCAAAAAGTATCAACCAATTAAGTTATAAGTCATGTTAGCTTTTGTGCATCAAAACATAGGAGCTTTGTTGGGAGCAATATTTGAGAAGACATGATGAATGGTATTTATGCTCTTTTTTACCTCTTTTTTTTGGTATCCCTTTTCCATTTTCCTTCTTTTTGGAAAGCTTATATATTAGACTGGAAAAAAAAAAAAGATGAAAGGGAATTACTTTCATTATAATAATACTCTTTCATAAAATTATAAGACCATGATTATTTATGTATTTACAAACGCTAAAAAAAAAAAGGCAAAAGGAAAAAAGAAAAAGGAATTTATAGTCTATTAAAAATTTTACAATATCTTCATATTATTTTCTAATAACCAAGTAAATAAGAAACAACATCAAGAAAAAGATATCTTGAAGAAGTACTTTCTGTTTTTCTCTTCTTTTATTATTTAAGGTAGGATCTACAAAATCAAATTTAGAAAATTAAGTATATTTTGTTTGTTTGTTTAAAGAAGTATATTGTATTTTCTTTTGTAAGGGGGTTTTCATAATTCTAATGCCAAGCAAAGTATAAAGATTTTCAATGTCCTTTTTGTAAAAAAGAAAAGGAAAAAGAAAAAGTTGTTGTACTTAGTTGAAACTAGAAACACAGAAGAATCAATTTAATTGCTTGATCATAACAATGGGTCTCAAAACGCGGTCATTTTATGTCATTAGTTTATTACCTAACTGGAATCAAAATGACACAGTTTTGCTTGTTGTACCTAGTGCTTTCATATAGATAGCTAAGATAGGGGTTGTTTACCAGTTTGTAACAATTCTAGTGTTTTTCTATTCTGTACTTGTGAGTTGTGTCTTCTTGCTTTCGCACGTCCAATGTTAATGAAGAATTGAGGTTCTGTTAATGAAATGAATCTTCTTGCTTTTGCACGTCCAATGTGCCTTCTTTTGATATCTTGTTTTAATCAAATTAAATTGAAAGGGTGATAGATTGTATGGTGTTGCTAGTATCTACAGGACAAAATGGTAATTTGATACTTCTGTGAAGATGGTTCTGGTGGAATTTTGCATTCTTTGCAGTATATATGTGTGAAGCTCTCTTTTGGAAACTTAAACTCCAACCCTTACCCCACACACCCTCTAAGTATAAATACTTGTAGAGTGACCACTGCACCAAGCATTTATAAGTGTATTATACTTTTAATACAAATAATTTATACCACTTTTTGTGTTCTATTTAATGCTTTACTAATTATGGTTATGAGTCCTATCAAACAAAAAAAATTTATGGTTGTGAATGTCTTTTTTTTTTTTTCTTTTTTCTTTTGTAACTTCAATTTTTTTTATACGAAAAGTGAAAGATTACATAATAAGTTGTAATTAGTGAAATGTTAACTATAATCATTCTAATATTTATAATAATAAGGATAATGATAATAATGATAATTATTATTAATTTATTTATTTTTATTGACATTCATTTTTAGATTAAGGTTGACTCTTGACTTGTAGTTATCCATAGCTGGACTTAGTGGATTGTGGATAATCCTATGTTTTTGGAGCTTATATATATATATATATATATAGAGAGAGAGAGAGAGAGAGAGAGAGAGAGAGAGAGAGAGAGAGAGAGAGAGAGAGAGAGATTTTATTGACTTCGTAAGCCACATCAACAAATTTAACCTCACTATTATCTTTATTCATTTATTTAAAAATTTCTAAATTACAAGATCAAAAAGTTCTAATAACCCAAAAACTCTTTTCTTCATTAAACTAAATATATATTATGATAGCTCGTCACACAGCTTTAACTTATGATGAAACCTTTTTTTTTTTTTTTTTTCTTTTTTTTTTTTTATCTAGTGTCATAATTTTCATTTTTTTAATAAGTTTGTTTTAAAACAAATTAGTAGGAGGTGTCTCTATTTTGTAGATTTTAAGTGAGTTAGAGATAATTTTTACTGTATCCTTAAGTTTTTTTCAATTAAACCTAAGTCTAAGGGTATTTCTAAACTATATAGAAGTCCAGTCAAAAAGGGAAATCTTTTATAGATAATATAGATATATTTTTCTAATTTACATTAATTATTATTTTTCATTTGATAGTTGGTGAGTGTGATTAAATACAAGTTACTTAGACAATTAAAATTTTAATAATATAAAAGGTAATTCACTCCCTCTTTTGATTTTCGAGGAATGACATCTACCAAAACTTGTATGAAAAAAATTCCCTCACCCTTAAATCCAATTGACCAAACTTTGTTAAATTAATAGTATCAAATTTTGTTGTAGAAAATTAGAAATAAAAAAAAAAATTTATTAACCTGCCCTTTGCTATCTAAGGGTAGCCTTTGCTATCTAAGGGTAGGCTTCCAAAATTATCTTTATTGATTAAAATTTATTATTTTAAATTTTTAATTAAAATATTAATTAACGAATTTTTTTTTACTAATTATGAAGAGATTTTTGTTACAAGTTTTTTTGGTACCTTATAAATTTCATATTTTATTCTAAATTTATTGATTATTTTTTTACTAACAATGAATAAATATTTTTAAAGAGGTTCTTATAAAAATTTAGATCATTCATTATTAATATAAACAAAAGAAATCAAAGAAAGTATGTTCTTTTCTCTCTGTATTTATTCATTCCGTGCACCGGCATAAGTCCGAAAAGGCTCAGACCAACAAAAACTCTAACTCTTAACACTATTTAAACGTCTAGAAGTCTAAACAGCGTTCTCTCTCTCTCTCTCTCCTCATTCAACCCAAGTATTCTCTCTCTATCTCTCTCTTTGCCGAGGGACCCAATTTGTTTCTGTTTCTGTTGCCGACCTTCATCATCTGTATGTATAATGTTGTTGTTTTGATACATCTTCTAGCTTTGTATAATAAATCCAATGTATTAGATTAAAAGGTTGTCACACTTATTATATCTGATTCTCGGAGATAAAAGAGGAAAAGGTTTTTTTTTTTTTTTTTTTTAATTTCAGATTGTTTCAATTTTTTATTTGAATTTGTGCTCAAAATTTTGGTTTTTGCCTGTTTGCCTTGTAGAGTGTAATATTTTGAAGCTAAAGTGAAAAAGAAAATTCCAACACCATGGCAGGGTTCTCAAGTAAGAGAAGCAAAATAAGGCAGCCTGATTCAGAGTTTCCTCTGCTCAAGGTGACACCTTCACATTTTGTTTCTAATTTCTATGCATTTAATCTATAATACTATTGCTACTTCAAAATATTATCTTCAAAGGTTGCACAATTTTCATTTTTATGTGCTTGTTGCTAACATGTGTCTAATTATCTTTTCTTCAAAAAAATTTAGTGTCACAAGACTCAAAATGACCTGGTGGATTGGATTGGTATTGGTAAATTGCCAGATGAAATACTTGTTTCCATTTTGTCTCTCTTACCTATGAAACAAGCAATTAGAACTAGTGTCCCCGCCCGTAGATGGCAGTGTTTGTGGACTTCCATTACTCATTTAGAGTTTGATGATCTCAGCGTAAACTATCTATTGTTTTCTCGACCTCGATCGCCCTCTCCCACTCCCTTTGATATGTGTACACCCTTAGAACCTACATACCCACCATTTCTTGTTAAAAGGAGGAGATTTGTTGATTGGGTCAATCAAGTATTGAATTTACATAGGGGCTTGCATGTAGATGAATTCAGCCTTGAGTTTTCCGTGTATGGTCATTATTTTAAAAGTGATATTGATAGCTGGATAAACTTCGCTTTTCAAAAGGGAGTTAGAAGGCTTCATTTGATATTCACATGTACATGGGCTTCCACAAACAGGTCATACACTCTTACGCCTCCAATGCTTCGTAATTACAAACTCGATTCGTTAGTACAACTTTGTCTGTGCTATATGGAGGTGACTGGAGAAGTTCTCGAATGCTTTTTGTCTGCTCGCCCACTTCTTGAATTCTTATCTGTATCAGACTTGCCTGTGATGAATTTTAAAATTTCCGGACCATCACTCAAGCTAAAGCAATTTGAGATAACTTACTGCACGTTGACAAGTCTTGATATTTATGCTGTGAATCTTATGTCATTTAAATATGTGGGAAACCATGAATGCATTTCTTTGAAGCACACACCACCGCTTGTTAATACACATTTTGGTGGGACTTATGCCAACTATCAAGAGCTTTTTCCAGTTTCAAAGCTATCTGTCTCAGCTATAGACACTGGTGTTGGACTTAAGGTTTCAGGTCAGTATTTAAAAATCCACTTTTTTGTTCCAAAGTACAAACAAAATAAGATGCTTATCCATTTTGTTGTGATTGAATTTTTCAGAAGTTAACCTGCTTTCCCAAACTGCCCAAATTAAGGAATCTTAAGCAATTGGAATTGGGACTGAATTGCCGTGTGTTCTGCCTCCTCCTTTGCACATCCCTACTACGTGTGTCTCCTTCATTAAATAGATTTAAAATTAAGGTGAATATTCTTACTTTTGAGAGCTTTAATTGTGGATTTTATGATATTGTTTATTTTTGGGTAAATTTCACTCTTACCACCCTAGATTATTATTGATTTTGCAATCTTCCCCTAAGATAATGATTTGTGCATTTCACAGCCCAATTTAAAGAAAAAAAAAAAGATTAGCAATTCACCCCTAAAGAAAAAATATGCCTATATTACCCTTAACTCCAATAGTAGGATGACAATTTAGTACACTTGGCATGTCAACTGAAAATAAAAAATTTTATTTTCTTAGATTTCTAATTAAATCTATTATAATTTTTTTTCTTTTTTTGACGCAAATGTCTGATGTGCCATATGCTGCCATGTCACCAGTTGTGTCAGGCATAGCTTTTGTATTTTTTTCCCTTGATTTATGGGGTATGTTGATACAATTCTTTGAAATTGGGTGTTAATTGAAAATTTGATTATCTAGGGGAGATTGCACAAGGGGGTGTGAGGAAGTATGGCTCTTTTGGGGTGGGGGGGGTGGGTGGGTGGTGTGGGGAACCTTTGGACATTTATATTCGGAGGGCTGGGAAAAGTCTTCAAGGTTTATTGCTTTTGAAGTGGGAAATGGTACTAAATTTAGTTTTTAGAGTGATTTATGGTGTGTTGAATACAAGAGAAGAACCCTAAACAATATTAACATCTATGAGTTAAAAGATCTAGAACTGCATTTATCTTTTGCTCCACAAGGCTCCGCTTGGGAGGAAGGAATGGAATGGAATTGAAAGGAATAAAAAGGATAATTTTAGAATATTCTTCTCTTCCCTTGTTTAGGAGTTTTAATGGAGGGAATAGAAAGTTCATTCCCTTGTTTGAGAGTTTAAGTGGGATGGAATGGAATGAGTAGGAGGGAACACTCATTCCTCTCTATTCCCTTAAAACTTCAAATTTTCATTCCCCTCGAAATTGGAAGGAATGAGAGGGAATGGAATTATATTTAATGATTTTTTTACTAAAATTCCCAAAATACCCTTATATATTCAACCCTTTATTTTAAAATAGGGGTCTAATAGTAATATTGTCATAAAATGATTCCATTTCATTCTCTCCATGTTGCTCCCAAACAGGATTACTTACATTCTATTCATTTTCATTCCTTTCCATTCCTTTATTTTAAAACATCCAATCAAGTTTACTTAATTCCATTCCATTCTATTCTTTTCCATTCTTTTCCCTTACTTAAATACATTCCATTCCACTCTATTCATTTCCATTTCCTTATGATTATCTCATTCCATTCATAAGGGAATGGAATGGAATGGAATTGAATGATAATAAGGGAATGGAAAGGAATGGAATGAAATGGTAATCGTGTATTCACAATACAATTTCAGTTATAAATTTGAAATTGTGAAATTGTGTCTTGAAAACAAAATTTTACAATTTAACCAAAATCGTGTTTTGAACCCATGATTTCAATTGATGTGACACACACCGTATACTCCAGTGTGTAACGAACATCGCCAAAAAAAATGAATTGTTTAAATTTTATCGTCAACATTTAAAGGGAAACATACACTAAATTGAGAGTATAGGAGCATGTATGAATTTAATCCAAACTCCAAGGTATCTTTTAACATTTTGCACACATTTATACAAACATTAACTAGAATTATTTTGGTTTCCATTTAAGATGATGTAGTAAAACTGAACCATTCATTTATCACAAATGGTGAAAATTCTAGGAACTTCGTGTTAGTGTCATCCTATGAACGCAATAAGATTTTAATGAGATTAATTGTTTCTTAAGAAAAAATAATATATCTATACGTTGTAATCAACCATAAGCACACATAGAAATAAAAGGAAAACAACCAAACAAGTTTGGAATATTAGTATTCAGGACATGACACTATGTGACCCATAAACAGTTGCATGAGTAAAGAAAATATTTGCACATTAATAATCCATCATATCTCTTAAGAAAAATATTTTCTGCAGTTCACACATAAAAATAGCATATACTTAAAAGTATATAACTCAAAAATTAATCAATCAATTTTTAAATCAAGTTGAGTACCCAATTTAGCAAAGTGTATGCATGTTATGTGTGAAAACAATGAGAGATATGATTGCAAAACTGCAAGACAGATACAAAAAAATAATGCAATGCATGTGAATCCTAAACATAAATGATGCATGAAAAAAAAAATTGGTCAAAAACTTAAAAACTGAAAATTTTTCAATTTCGATCAATCAAGCATCGATTGAATACCAATCGAGTCAGGCAGATTCAAACCAAAATTTTTTATTGCAATTTCATCGGTCAAAAATCTGGAAAAAAGAGATTTATGAAAAACAAATCAATTTTATGCAGAAACTCCTCAAAACATAGTATTTCACGAATGAAATGCATGAGTATGAGATTAAAAGTTTTTTAAAAGCACTTTGAATTCAACTCAGATCTTCCAAAAAAAGTTTTTCAACCAATTTGTCTCCAAAACTCAAACATTAAACACATTTTGCATAAAAATCAAGGAACATATAATCTTGGATGGCCAAAACAAATTCACACAGAATATCATGTACCAAGTTTAGCAAAGAGTAACTTATGTAGTGTGTGCAACTAGCAAAAGCTTGAGAGATATGTGAGGTGATATGTGAATAGAATTTAATCACAATTTCTACAAAATTCATCACATAAAATTGAAAGAATTATCACCTAAAGAGTTACATCATATAACTCTCACATCTTATAGAAAACAAGCTTGCAATCATGTAAGTTTCTTGATTTGCCTTAAAATATACACACCAATTTTATTTGATCAGAAACTTATTAAAATAGTCAAGATAATATATACACACCAATTTTATTTGATTGAATAAATTATAGTCCAATAATGTACACACCAATTTTAGCATTTAAACCGAGGCTACTACACTTTCTCAAGCATAAAATCTTACGATATGCACTAAGGTGTCCATGATTGGCTAGTAAACAGTGGTGATATGGTTATTTATGCATTTCTCAATAAGTTCAAGTCCAACAATCAAAAACATGTGACTTCAAGATCAAGATCAAGTGATCAAAAACTATAAACATCTCCCACACAATATGCACTACAAAGCTAAAACTAGCAAGGTGCAATAAAATAAGCTCATCCAAGCTAAACAAGGTACATAAACATGTTATGTAAAAATAAATTGGCCAACCTTGATTTCAAATCCAAGAAATAATGCAAAAACACATTATGCTTCCGTTTTCCCTTTTTTTTTTTTTAATTTTTTTAAAAAAATTCTAGAATGAAATACATGAATGTTATGCAATGGAAATCCTAGAAAAACAAAGAGACCAAAAGTAACAAAAAAATGGTCTCAAAGAGTAGAGCGATGAAGCATAAGGACCATGTCAGAAAGACTCAATTAGATTGAGTCTTTTGCATCCAAAGCTTTTTAGATGCACTTCGAGTATTTGAGTTCTTTTTCATATTAGAATGATTTCCAACTCTAGGATTGGAATAAAGGTTTAGAGTATTTATCAATTCACCAATAAGTACCATAGGATCTTGTGCTTGAGGCACAGGTACTTTTGACTTGTTTGCTCGCTTAGCAGTTTGCAACTTGAAATAGTTTAGACGTATGTGCCCAGACTTTCCACAAAAATGACAAACTCATGCAGGCTTATCCTGCAACTTGCCCTTAGGAGGGTTAAGAGCCTTAGGTTTAGACTCTTGAAGATCAACCCTAATCTTCCTAGGAGGTGTAACATCTACAGATTTAGCAGCCTCACTCATAGAGGGTTTGACAACCTCACTCACAGGGGGTTCAGAAGAAGAAACAAAGTTTATGAAATGGGGTTCAGGCACAGAGATGCTTTCTATAAAACCTAAACCAGTTTTGTCAGATGGAGACTTTTGAACACTCAGCATGTGATCAAGTTTGGAGCTTGTAAACCTATTAGTTTGTTATCTAGTAACAAATAATTCAAGTTCCAAATTCTTAACTTTATTAAGCAAAATCATATTCTCAGTCTTCACATTATTCAACAAATCATTAGCATCAAACAGTTTCACAGGCAAATTTTTCTTTTCAAGTTCAAGAGATGCAATTTTCTTTAAGCCTAAATCAACACTCATAGCATCCTTTGCAGCAACTATGTAAAGTTTATTGTAGGCTTCTTGTAAATCTGCATCCTCAGAGAGTTCCCCATCAGAAGAGTTCTCCTCAACAGAAACACTCTCATCAACTACAGCAATAACAGTGAAAGCCATGAAGTTTCCATCCTCATCACTACTAGACTCATTGTCGGAAACTTCATTATCACTAAGGGTTATAGCCATAACCTTACTCTTAGACCTCAAGAATGTTGGACATTCAGATTTCATATGACCATACTCTTGGCACCCAAAACATTATTGACCCATAGAAATATTAGAAGGTCGACCTACTTTTTTTTTAGGTTTTTCAGTGTTGTTTACCTTAGTGAGATCATTCCTCCTAAAATTTCTAGGTTCAGCAGTGTTCTTACCTCTTGCTCTTCTGTTACCGTTCCTAAGAAAGTTTCTAAAGTTTTTGGCAAAATAAGCAATCTCTGTAGCGGAGAGCTCATCATCAAATCCACTCACATCAACATCATCAACAGACTTAAGAGCTATTGATTTGGATTTGCTAGTCTTAGATAGGTCTAACTCATAGGACTGAAGAGATCCTACAAGTTCATCAATAGGGATGGAGTCCACATCCTTGCTTTCAGTGATGACAATCACTTTGTGTTGGGAATTCAACCTAAATTCCAACCTGTGAGAAAAAAAAAATAGAGAAAACACACGCCAAAGAAAAACAATCACACGAACAAGACAGTATTTAAGTGGTTCGGCAATTTGCCTACGTCCACGGAGTTGCAGGGATATCACTATTATCAGAGAAGAATACATAGTACAACTTGCGGCTACAATATTTTCTCTCTATATCAAACACGGCAACAACACCACACAAAAAACCCTAATTACAAAAGGTGGTTCCACAATGGGCTAAACAGGCCAAAAAAAATTTTCTCAGGGGCGTTGCCCCCGGACCCCCAAAAGGCTTGTCCATGAGCACTCTAGCTTGGGCCTGTCGGCCCAAGCCTCCACTCCATGGACTAAGCCTCAGTAAATCTCCCATTAAAAACCACGCAGTATGAAGTAACCTCAACATTAGAGATTCTATTAAATTTCTCCATAGAAACAGCATTCAAAATAGCATTCATAACTTTGCTATTGAAAGCGGCTGCTTCTTTTTGAGAAGTTTGCTACTCACTAATAGGAGTAGTGGGCTTCTCCCATCCGTATTCAACGGAGTTCCAGACTCTCTCATCAATTGATTTCAGGAATGTTTTCATCTTTACTTTCCAATAAACATAATTATTCCCATCAAAGTGAGGTGGAATAACAAGAGAATGTTCATGTTCCATGACAATAGGGGTCAAGAATTAGCTCAGAGATCAAAAGATCTATAACAAGAGAGTTACCCGCTCTGATACCACTTGTTTGTTTTTAGATCCCTTAAAACAAAACTAAATTAACCTAGTTAATTAGTCAAATGATTACTTAGTCAAATTAAACAGATCTAGGTTAACACACATATATCATATTATTGTAAAGTGCGGAAAATAAAGAACGCAATAATATGATAATCCAGGAAAACCAAACGGGTAAAAAACATGGGGAGGATTTAACCTAGCTATCCTCAAGGTAAAACGAATCCACTATGAAAGAATTGAAGTTTACACAATAGCGACTTAGACCACTAACATCCTATTGCTACCTCGAGTAGGAAACTTACTACCACGACCCCATGATAGCTCTGAGTCCACTGACTACTTCTTTCTTGAATTCCAGCAAGCACAAGCACTCCCGCTTGTATATCTTTAAGCTCTTGAATTTGCAACTGAATTGATCACCAAGTTCTTGACATAATCTTGAATCTTGGAAACCCTAAGTATGTGTGAAGGTAACCATCTCTAGATCTCACAGAAGATTCATACAAATAGCATAAAGAGCAACTTTTAGAGAGCCTTTGGGTACAAAACCCTAAATACAAAAGAGGCACAAGATGCACTCTAATCTCTCTTAAAAATTTATAAAAACGTTTTAGGGTTTCCTTTATATATATGAGTGTTTTACTTGAACCCCAATATGTTTAGTAGAGTTTGGGCTGAATTGGAATTCTGCAGAAAAAATAAATCTGCACGTGGTTCGATCGATCGAGTCTAATTTTCGATCGATCGAGCCTTGCAGATTTAGTCCAATAAATTCTACAATCACTCGATTCCAATTTTACAAATAAACATACTTTGAGCAAGTCTAAAACAAGACTAAACGTTTTGATCATGGTTTGCCAACATTACAAATTGAATTTCTAATACATTTAAACCTAAAGTCTTAGAACTTAACAAAATTAAATTTATTATAAAGTCCTCCATGAATGTGAGAGGAAATGACACAATTTCACCGTACTATAACCTAATAATTTTCCCCACTTTGATTCTTTCCTTAATCAAGGGGTTATTTATTTTTATACAAATAATAAGATATATGACTTGTGAAGAAGATAAGACTATGAACATTTTTTTTTTTTAATGTTTGTGTTAGCATGTAATGTATACATGCAATAACATCCATGTTGATAATTTGGAAATGGATCAAGTACCATCATTGCAATCTAACATTAACATATTTGGTTTCTTTCCCTTGTTACGGTGGTGGTATGTCGACCAACAAATTTCTCAATTGAACCTTACTATATATATATATATATATAATTCAATAATTGGGTGGAAGATTTGAACTCTGAATGTCTCTATTAGAAATATCAAGAAGTGTCAACTAATTAAGTTACAAGTCATGTTAGCATTTGTAATTCAAAACACAAGAGCTTTGTTGGGAGTAATATTCAAGAAGACATGATGAATAGTACTTATGCTCATTTTTCCCTCTCTCTCTCTCTTTTTGTTTTGTTTTGTTTTGTGTGTGTTTGTGTGTGTCTCTTATCCATTTTCCTTCTTTTTGGAAAACTTAAATATTAGATTGGGGGGAGAAAAAAAAATGAAAGAGGATTACTTTTATTATAGTTGGGCTGGTTTGGGGGTAAAAAAAAAAACCTTTTAGTTAACAAGGTTCAGGGATAGAGAAATCTGTTCCAAACTCGACTCGTTGCCATTCCTATTAGAAACACTAGAAAAAAAAAAAAGAAAAAAAAAAAGAAGAAGATAGGCAAAAGGAAAAAAGAAAAAGGAATCTATAGTCTATAAGAAATCTTAAAATATCTTCATATTCTTTTCTAATAACCAAGTATATAAAAAACAACATCAAGACAAAGATATTTGAAAAATAGCTCCTCTGTTTTTGTTTTTATTTTTTTTAAGTAGGTAAAATGTACTGAATTAAAAAAAAAAATGAAAGAGGATTACTTTCATTATAATGATGTTCTTTCATAAAATGCTGATAGGCCATTTTTTATTATTATTTTAATGCCACATCAGCTTTAAGTATGCCAATTGTGTACATCATTTGCCACGTGAACATTTTCTGTTAGTAAGTTAACGGTAGAGATTAAATTGATTATAAGTTGAAAATAATAGAGATAAAATTGATTGTTACAAAAACGTAGAGACCTAATTGATTGTGCCCCAAAATGTAAGGACCAAAAAAAAAAAAAAAGGAATTACTTTCATTATAATGATGCTCTTTCATAAAATTATCATACCACAATTATTTATGTATTTAGAAACACTAAAAAAGAGAAAGGCAAAAGAAAAAAAAGAATTTATAGTTTATAAAAAATTCTTACAATATCTTTATATTCTTTTCTAATAACCAAGTAAATAAGAAACAACAAGAAGACAAAAGGTATTTTGAAGAAGAGCTACTCTGTTTTTGTTTTTTTTCCTTTTTCTTTTTTAAATAGGTAGAATCTACTGTAGAAAATTGAGTATATTTTGTTTTTTTGTTTAAAGAAGTATATTGTATGGGCCTCCCGGATTGCATCTTGAGTAACCTAGTTGCTCTCCATATTTGTTATATTTGCAATAAAAGTACGGCAATGATGAGAATATGGAAACCGGGGGAAAAGCTTGTTTTTTTTTTATCTCCTTCTTTTAGCCACAAAGCTCTTGATTTTTTTTTTTTTTTTTTCTCCAAGAGATCTCCATTACATTGTTTTTTCCAAGGTAGCCTTCACCTCCACCATTTTTTATCTATCTTCCTCAGACAAATATCCACTGTTCCTTTTCTCCTCCATCAGCCTAAGATCATTTAGTAGGTTTATCTTCCTAATCCCCACATTTCCAAATACTTTATTGTTCCATAACTTCAAATCTTGTTTCAGAGTTTGCAATTTGCTAGTTAGAACAAAACTAGGAGTAACCTGGAAACTATAACTCTGCCACCAGCCTCTAACCTTGTCCGCAAAACCACCCTTTCAAAGCCACGAGTTCTCGAATTCAAAATGAGTTTTATTTTCTGTTACACTTCTTTTTATTAAATTATGCCATTGTTGTGTATCTTGTTTCAATTTTTCTTTGCTTTCTTGTTAAATTTGTGGAATTATCAAGGTTTGACATTGATTATTATTATTATTACTATTATTTTTTTTTGCATACTTATTTTATTTTAGTAGTCTTTTCTGGGATGGCCTTGAATATCTTTTTGTTAGATTGTTATCGGTGTTATTTTTCATTGATTTCTCTTGGCACCAGTGGCAGAGTGGCTCCCCAAACTTTTAATTATATTTCAATGAGCCCTAGATAGAATGTTACTTGACCCCTCAAAAAATTTTAAATGTTTAAATTCTGGTTAGTTTAAGTGTATTCTTAGATAATACTCAAACAATTAAGACTTTATCCTCTCTAAATATTTTAATTGTTATTGATCATCTGTCTCTGATTTTGTGATTTATAATTGATTCAATTACAATCAAATAATCGTACATGGAGCCAACCCGTAATTAGAGGCAGACGACCCTCTCTGCGGGCCTTCCAAAGCCGCACCACTGTTGGTGATGAACTATTTATGTTTGGGGGTATAGATGTGAACAACCATCTCAACGATATTCATATTTTCAACACTTGTAAGTTGTTTCTTTTAATCTTTAGCCCCTTTGCACAGACAATTGATATGCTCACTAAGTGAGTGCTAATAGAAGTTTGACTGAAATCTATATATTTTATCTATTAATTGTGAATTCCACTGCATACTTGCTAACATGTTTAACATATTTATAGCTTCTCATAGATGGAGATCTCCACGTGTCATTGGTAATATACCTGAGCGACGAAGATGGCACAGTGCAACTCATTATTGTCAAAGTCTGTACATATTCGGTGTCAGTGGGAGATCTAGTGATAATAATGACGAGACATACTATAGAAATGTCTACAGGTTCCATACAGGTTATTTTTTAACATAACTGGTTACCGTTCAAAAAATAAAATTAGACACTGATCTTTTTTTGCTTTTTATCTTTACTTGTAGCTCGTTTCGTATGGAATCATATTGCTACATTTGGCAGTCTACCATCTCCTCGCAACAGCCATGTCTGTTCATATCAACTAGACAAGATGATTGTGGTTGGTGGTAAAGATGGGCATGATTCTTTTTGTTCCGATGTCTATGTGATGGAAGGTTATATAATTTTCTTTGTTGCCAAATTTAATTGCAATTGTGATTTTCTAAAAAAATTTCATCATATAAAACCTGTGATGCATAGCTTGGGGTTGTCAATTATGCGTTTTTTAGGAGCTTAATAATAAATTGAATTCTTGGGTTTGTTTCATCAGGTTTAACTTGGAGAGAGCGGCGAACTTCAGGACATTTGTTTCCCCCTTGAGCTGGTCATGCAGCTGTTAACTTTGGTGCCAATGGAACAAAGTTGTATATATTTGGGGGATATATGATTCAAATCCTATACAACGATGTCTATGTACTTGATATTGGTAAGTAAGAAATAAGCTGACAATATTAGTTGTGTTAATATATATATATATATATAAAATTGGTATGTTAGTGTATTTTTTATAATCCCAAAATTTTTTGCAACTGGTGCAGTTACCGGTGTATGGACAAATGCGATCATGACAGGTGCTAGGTCTTCAGCTAGAGCTTTTATGATTGGTGCCTCCTTGGATTTACAACGTTTTGATGCACACACCCCAGCTTGTTAATGCACATTTTGGTGGGACTTATGCCAGCTATATTATCAAGAGCTTTTTCCAGTTTCAAAGCTATCTGTCTCAGCTAGAGACACTTGTGTTGGACTTAAAGTTTCAGGTTAGTATGTAAAAATCCACTTTTCTGCTCCAAAGTACAAACAAAACAAGATGCTTATCCATTTTGTTGTGATTGAATTTTTCAGAAGTTAACCTGCTTTCCCAAATTGACCAAATCAAGGAATCTCAAGCAATTGGAATTGGTACTGTATCACCATGTGTTCTGCCTCCTCCTTTGCACAATCCTACTACGTGCATCTCCTTCATGAAATAGATTTAAAATTAAGGTGAATATTTTTACTTCTGAGAGCTTTAGTTGTGGATTTTATGATATTGTTTATTTTTGGGTAAATTTCACTTTTACCATCCTTGATTATTATTGATTTTGCAATCTTCCCCTAAGATAATGATTTGTGCATTTCACACCCCAATTTAAAGAAAAAAAAAGATTAGCAATTCACCCCTAAAGGAAAAATATGCCTAAATTACCCTCAACTGAAATAGTGGGATGGCAGTTTAGTACACTTGGCATGTCAACTGAAAATCAGAAATTTTATTTTCTTAGATTTCTAATTAAATCAATTAGATTTTTTTTTTTAACGCAAATGTCTGATGTACCATATGCCACATGTACTAAGCTGCCATGTCACCAGTTGTGTTAGGCATAGCTTTTGTATTATTTTTCCCTTGATTTATGGGGTAGGTTGATACAATTCTTTGAAATTAGGTGTTAATTGAAAATTTGATTTTCTGGAGGAGATTGCAAAAGGGGTGTGAGGAAGTATGGCTCTTTAGGGGGCAGTTGGGGGGTGAACCTTTGGACATTTATATTCAGAGGGGCTGGGAAAATTTTTCAAGGTTTATTGCTTTTGAAGTGGGAGATGGTACTAGATTTAGTTTTTAGAGTGATTTATGGTGTGTTGAATACAAGAGGAGAACCCTAAACAATATTAACATCTATGAGGTAAAAGACCTAAAAACTGCATTTATCTTTTGCTCCACATAATCCCAAGTGAGCTATTATCCTAGGGATCTCCCTTAAGGGGCATCAAACCTTACTGAGTGCTGAATTTCTTTTTTCTTACACTACCTAGGGTTTTCTTCCCTTTTTTATAGTTTTCCCCTGAATTAGCTGTTTTTGTATTGTTGTATGTTATTATTTGAATATGACTTGTGAACAAGGTAGGCCTATGAACTTTCTGTTAGGTTTGTATTGTCATGTATAATCAAATATAGCATACATGTAATAACTACCTAGATTGATACCCATGTGTAATGAGAAACCTGAAATCCAAGCACCTGAGCTGTTGCGCAGCAATCTGCCTGCACCAGCTAATCCAGGATCACCTAATGACCTGCCATCTGTATTTAATTTTATCAAAGGTTCTAGCAGAGCATTCCATTTTATAATCCTAGGGACTCCAATTTTAATATTCTTTGCAGGCAAACTAAAAAGAAAAATTTTGTAGCGTACTGAACTACTTTTTGTATGATCCGATGTTGAGAGCAAGATTGATTGTTAAAAATACGCTTGTTCCTAGCTAACCGTAAGCCTTATATTTGCTTTAGTTAAAAGCAATGCAACTCTCCCTAAATTGATGTCAAGTGATAACTATTGGTTTGAGCCAAATTTTTAGTAAGGATATTTAGGGTTAAAAGGGGTGTGAGGAAGTATGGCTCTTTTGGGGGCAGTTGGGGGGGGGGAACCTTTGGACATTTATATTCGGAGGGGCTGGGAAAAGTCTTAAAGGTTTATTGCTTTTGAAGTGGGAGATGGTACTAGATTTAGTTTTTAGAGTGATTTATGGTGTGTTGAATACAAGAGAAGTACCCTAAACAATATTAACATCTATGAGTTAAAAGATCTAGAACTGCATTTATCTTTTGCTTTACATAATCCCAAGCGAGCTGTTATCCTGGGGATCTCCCTTAAGGGGCATCAAACCCTACTGAGTGCTGACAATTTTTTTTTTTTTGTCTTACACAGTTACACTACCTAGGGTAGACCATTTCTTCCCATTTTTATAGTTTTTTACTGAATTAGCTAATATTGTATTGTTGTATGTTATGATTTCAATATGACTTGTGAACAAGGTAGGCCTATGAACTTTCTATTAGGAACTTTCTATTAGTTTTGTGTTATCATGTATAATCAAATATAGTATACATGTAATAACTATCTAGATTGATAGTTGGATGTGGGACATATTATTGTGCACTCTGAGTCTCTGACTCACTATTGGATTTGCTGCCCCTCTCTAACCAAGAAACAAACCATACAATATGTTCAAGTAATTTACTTTGAATCCAAACTGACCCTTAGTTCTTAGAAACCCAAGCAGAACCTGTTAGGTTGGGATGCCTGCAATTTGTTGTTGAGGTCCTCGTGTGTGTGTTTTAAATTTATAAAGGACTTGCTTTCTTTTCTTTTTGAATGTTAGTTGCATGGTTTCTTACAAACTATTCTCTTTCTCTGAAAATAGGTTGTGGCATGGGATAATCTCTACACTTAATTTGAACCCCTAAATGGAATAGTTGTATTATTATTTCTAAATTTTCTGTAGTTGCCATGAATAATACCATGTGTCCCTATCAAAGCATGACTTTCATGTTAGTTTCCACTTATTAAAATGCCACATTTTGTTCCACTAGATGTAGAGATACATTTGTGTGTTGAAAAAATTTAGGCTAAGGTGTAATTAATGCAAAGGCGCAATAAAACCATAATCTTACTTGAAAATTTTGTTTTCTTGCTTGTCTGTAAAATTGTGAGATAAATTGATTTCTTGTTTCTCTTTGTATCGGAAAAAAAGATGAAACTCTACCTTTTTATGGTTTTTTTGTTTCATTTTGCCTTTATTTTATTTTTTATTTTTGAATGCACCAAACAATCTAGAAACAAGTTATGATTTTGGGGATCCCCATTGAGGACTTCAGAACCTGCTGAGTCTTGACAACTTTATTTTATCTTATAGTGCCTAGGGTAGACTTAACCTTCCCACTTTGATGGCTTTTCCCTTTAGCAGGTTATATATTCTTACATAGGTTAACAAGATATATAAATTGTGAAAAAGATAGGCCTATGAACAATTTTTTTTATTTAATGTTTGTGTTAGCGTGTAATGTATACATGCAATAACGTCCAGTTGATGATTTGGATATGGGTCAAGCACTATCAGCACTCTGACCTTATGGTAAGGTTGAACATATTTGGTTTTCTTTCCCTTGATATGGTGGCAGTAACCAGTAGGTTGGCCAGAAAATTTCTCTGTTGAACCTATCTCTTCATAGCAATATGAGATTTGCTTTTAACTGACAGTAGAAGATGCTTTTGCTGCACTAAAGAACTGTCCATTTGGAAGGAATGGTGGAAAACTGTTTTTTAGTTTTAACTGCCATCCATCTTGCGTAGAATCTGGATTATTGTGGAATGCAGGAATTGAAATGGGAATGTTTTATCCCACTTGCACAGAATGTGGTATGTTGGGGTTACGCCTTTGCAGCTCATATAAATTGCTCATGTAGTCACTAAAATCCATAAGGAAGTTTCAATTTGAAATCCTTATAAATTTATTATGATGGCTTCTTGTTGTCAGAAAACCTCAACAATCTTAATCACTTTCTTTTTATGTTAATTTTTATGCTTGAAAAGAAAATGTATGATGCCAAGTGTTTTTGAATTTAATTGTATACCATTTTGGATTTGCACCTAAGAAGGATGTGTTAAGATAGGCTTGTAGTTTAGTGTGCAAGGAAATCAGGTACTTTGGTTTCAAAACATACCACTCCCCCAATGGGCCCTCGAGCCCACATGGGGGCCCAATTTTTGTAGGCAAGAAGTGGGCATGAGGCAGCATTGTTGATGCTCTAGCTGGACTTGTTTATTCTGTCTGTATTGCTTTTGATGTGGTAACCTTTTGTTATGTGCTGCAGCGATTTCTTTCACCTCTTTTAAATGGGACAACTAGATGGTTTATTCCCTATTACAAATCACTTCTTCATGTTAGGTTCATATTTTGGAGTGAGAGCACTATTCCCTTTTCTACTTATTATGAGTATTGATGGCTTATATTCTCTCTTTAACTTCCAGTATTTGAATAACCATGGGGTGCTAACCTTTTTTCTTATGCAGTTCTTTGACTTGGAGAAGCGTACAAAGAGAAAATGGAGATAAAAAGTCTGAAGGTAAACATAAATGCCTCAAGGTGGTTAAATTAATTGGCTTTGTTGGGTGTGGAGTTGATTTGGAGATTGCAAGGTACATATTGAGTCATACTTAGTCACTTGAAAAGATAATTATCAATCCCCACCATCTATTTATAGTGACATTTGAGGATACTGATGAGCATCTAAAGGCAAGAAGTCGTGCTAGGCAACACCTTGAACATAGATTACCTCCAGGAACACAATTAGTGGTACTCTAAATATGATCAACTTCTGATGGTGAGGTTGGGATGGTGCTTCTGAAGTGTGCTTTGTTTTTTGGTAGCGGCAATGGATTTTGAATCGTATCATGTGTATTATTATGTTATAGAGCCCAGTATTTTTTTTATATTATTTGGTTTTTATTTATTGTTATAATATGAGCTTCTTTCTTCTACTTTTATTTTTTTTTTTCCACAGTTGGGCAGAGAGCAATTTTTGTGTTAAAAGATATTATTTGCCCTAATGGATGTTGAAACCTTTTATCTACCCCAAGGTCCCCATTGTTGAACATTATTCTCGCCATACCTCCCCCATCCCAACAATCATCTTTCTGTTCAAGATTTTTAAATTTGGAATTCTTCTCCCTCTAGTTTGTTCCCTTTATTATAGTAAGGCTTATCCCAACCCATTCTTATATTTATCCCTAACTTTTATTTTGGCCATATGTCATGTCTGCAATTTCCATCGAAAAAGTAACAATAGGGACTAAATCGACGCTGCACTGCAAGGTTAGAGACCAAATTTGCACAATTGAAAAATTAGGGACCAAATTGAAATATGGTGTAAAGAATAAAAACAAAATACATGATTTACCTTAGAAAATATAAAAAATGTAAAAAAAAAAAAAAGTTAAAAAAAAATATTTTCCTATAAAGAGTTTCTAAAAATGTTTTTTAAACCAATACCCTTAAGGTATTTGTTAACTTTTGCCAATATATATGATCAATCTATATATGAGTGGTTGCAAGCTACAACTCACTTTCCACAAATCTCTACAATTCACATTCCACAAATCTCTAAGGAATATTTTGACCTTATAACTTTCAGGATGCGGTTCTCTTATTCTATACACCATGTGTAACAGGGTTACTTCCCTTTTGCACTTTCTTTCATGAATGAAATCCATTACTTATTTAAAAAAAAAAAAAAAAAGACGTTTGTTACATGCCACATTTTTTATTTGTGGAATAATTTATCAATAAAATAAATAAATATATATATATATATATATTTTTATTTTATATTTATATATATAGTTTAACACTTTACATGTATTATGTTTGAAAATTATTTAAATTTTAGTGAAACTATTTTAATCAGGTTATTAAATTTTGGGCAAAAATGCAAACGCACTCTAAGTTTCCCATAATTCATGTCCGAGGCTTCAGATTTGAGAGAGAGAGAGAGAGATTGAATTTTGTTGAATGAAAATTGAGAAAAACACAGAGAGAAAGAAATCCAGTTTAAATATTATGAATAGACCAAAACAACCCCATTTTAAGGGGAGTTAACGGATAAGTTTAACGGAAGAATAACAGAGGCCTTAATTGAACACTTTTGAAGCTTAGAAGACTAATTTAACGAAAGCAAGTTATAGGATTGAAATGAATTTTAGTGAAATTTAGAGAGTGGGTTTGGTATTCCAACCCAATTCAAAAGCCTTCCATCCTATTCAAAAACATACCAATGTATTTTCTATCACCAAAATACACTTTCTCTCTTCTAAACCAACCTATTTTAATATTGCACCCAACAACTTAACAAAAGATGCGACTTGTAGAGTGAGTGATTGTCTAAATTTGGTAAAGATGGTTTTGAGCTTCAAGGAGGATATGTATCATTGCATAATATAAAAGACTAAGAATTGATAGCTACTCTCTTGATCTAGAAAATGTTCAAGTAGATAACTAAAATTGTAGTATATATAGCATCATAGTTTTCGAACCCAAACCATTTAAAGAATCAAGAAAGGGAGATGTTAAGGTTTTTATGGTCAGGTCAAGGTTGAACCATAATGATGTCGTAATTGATTTGTAATTAAAAAAAAAAGGTATATTAAATTATAAATATTAGCAAATTGACTAAAAATATCTATAAAAAATTAAAACAGAATTTCAAATAAATTTTATGATATTATAAGGTTAAGACATAATCAGACAAACATTAAATAGCATAAAAATAATCGTCATAACAATCCTTTTATAGTTTTAAAAACAGACTGAACTGACTAGTTGAATCGGTTCAACTAGGAACTAGACACAAAATCGGACCAAAAAAAATAGAGAAAATTGTTAGTTCAACCTGTAAAAATGGAAAATCAGATCCATTTTTGGTTCTTTGACCGTTCCGGTTTTTAAAACCATGAATCCTTCAAGTAGAAATCATTTTAATAGATATAAAAATTCACTTTGAAATATTGAAGCAAATTCCAATGCAAAGGCGTTATTCTTAAATTACAAGTAAATTTATCAAAGAAATCAAACTTAATAATATTTAATAAAATGAGAGAGAGAGAGAGAGGGTAATAGAAAAATTGAAAAATTATAAATCACGTATATCTAAAATAAATATAATAATACTTCATAGTTGTTCCAAGGAACCTAAGTGGTGCGTTGGTTATAATAAAAGCCTTGATTCTTTAATAAGACATGAGGTCCCAGGTTCTAAAATAAATGCAACTCCTTGGCCTAGTTGAAATGGCTCACAGTGTGGACGGTTTTTCGGGTCAAACCCTGGTTGAAGAGGTTCTCTCAAATTATTTGAATGCCCAGTTTTCATATGTAAAGAAATGGATTCCATGACTGGTTCACGGTTAACCAATCGGACCGACTAGTGCGGTCTAGTTTGACAACTTGTTTTTTCTTTTTACAACTTTTTTTTTGTTGAGAAAGATCAACGCTGCTTATATTAAGAAACTACAAAATTAGAAATAAGGGAATTTAAAACACCTAGAGGAACAAACTCCATCTAAACTAAGAAAGGAGAAAAAGTCTAGCTCTCTTCGTTAGCATGAGTTACTATTGCCCTATCCTCCTAGTATGAGAGAAGGAATAGTTCACAAGTGAACCAGCAATAGAGTGGGTCATACCAACATTCAGAGTAAGAGCCTTGCAAACAATCTTAGAGTCTCCTTCAAATATAGAGTGGGTATTTCCAATTTCTATCACAAATTGTATTTGTATAGCATCACTATAATTCAGTTGTAATCCAAATTAAACAATTATACTTTTATATTGGAACAAAAAATTGATTTCATGTAAAAATAATGGCCGGTTCTAACATGTTAAAAATTGATTTCACGATGGTTAACCCAATCGGACTGGATCGAATAATTATATAATTTTGTCTCATGGTTTATATTAATTGCTAAGATTGTTAATTCATTCTAAGTAAAGTTTCAAGTCACCAAAATAACTATAGTTTCCATGATACTAGCAAAATAATTTCTTAATTTACATTAATTAATATATATTTTTAATAATTTACATTATTAAAATATTTTATTAACTTACATTAATTATTAGTATTTTTTATTTAGTAGTTAGGGAAAAGTGATTTCAACCTTGAAAAGTGCCACTTATTAAACTGAAAATTAAATTTTTAATATAATTTTAATCACAGAAAAGAAAAAAAAAAAAAAAAAAAAACTTAAAACCGAATCCAAATTGTAAAAGGAAGACCTGACACCTTAAAAGCCTAATCTAATCTAATAATCTTTGATCTTTCAACCTTCACTTTGCTGTTTATGGTGATCATTTTAGAAGTGATATTGATAGTTGGATCAGCTTTGCATTTCAAAAGAGAATCCAAACTGACTCATAATTCTTAGAAACCCATCTAGGACCTGTCTTGTCTTTTTAAATGTTTGTTATATAAAACTAAAAGTTGTGGGATGGGAATAATCTCTATTTATACTTGGTTTCAACCTCTAAATGAAGTTGTTATATTCTTATGTCAAAATTTTATGAAGTTGTCATGGCTAACACCTTTTGTCCGTATCAAGATATCACTCACATGTTAGTTTCTTCTTATTAAATTGCCACATATGTTCTGGTAGATGTAACAATGAACTTGTGAATTGAAAATATTTAGGCTAGCGTGTAATTAATGCAAAGGCACAATAAAACTTTAATCTTGCCTGAGAATTTTGTTTCCTTGTTTGTAAACTTGTAAGATAAATGGATTTCTTGTTTCTTTTTTTATTGGAAAAGATGAAACCTTGCTCTATTGTGGGTTTTTTTTTTTTTTTTTTAATGTATATTTTTTTTGAATTTACCTTTTTGCACTGCATAATCCAAAACAAGCTACTATGTTGGTAATATTGAGGGCTTCAGAATCTGCTGAGTGCTGATGATTTTATTTTGTATTACAATGCCTAGGGTAGACTTATTTTTCCACTATGATGGTTTGACCATGAATTAGGAGGTTATGTATTTTTTTTGTAGAATGACAGGATATATGACTTGTGAAGAAAGTAGGCCTATGATCTCTTTATTTGTTTGTCTTAGTTTGTACATGTGCAATAACATCTGGGTTGATGCTTGATATTGATAATTTGGATTTGGGTGAAGTATTATCAATCTGACATTATGGTAAGGTTGAACATAATCATGGCAGTATGAGTTTTGCTTCTACCTGCTAGCTGAAGGTGCTTTTGCTGTACTAAAGAGCTTTCCACAAGGAAAGAATAGTGGAAAGATTTTTTTAGGTTTAACTACTAGTTAAAGTAGCTAATCTCTTTACTTACATCCATCTTGCCTAGAATCTAGATTATTGTGGGAATGTGGTATCCCACATGCACAGAATGTGGTATGATGGGATTAGGCCTTTGTAGCTCATTTAGTCGCTAAGATCCCTTAAGGAAGTTTCAATTTGAAATCCTTATAAATTTATTATGATACTTAGGTTATTTAACCCGTGCATATTGGTTGGATTACATGTTGAAAGTGCTACAGCGATTTAACTTATTTTTCATGGGACAACTAGATGGCATATTGCCTAGTATTAGGTTCATGTTTTGGTTGATGATACCATTGCTTTTTATACTTGTGTTAGTATTGATTGTTTATACTCGCTCTTTGAGTTCTTGTCTTTGAACAACCATGTGATGTTTACCTTTCCCTTGTGCAGTTCGATGACTTAGGCAAGCCTACGAAAGAGAAAATGGAGGTAAAAAAGTCTAAACGACGACATAATTGCCTCGAGTTGGTTGATTTAATTGGCTTTGTTGGGTGTGGAGTTAATCTGGAGATTGCATCTTACATATTAAGTCATACTGTGTCACTTGAAAAGATAATTATCGATCCCCGCCATCCATATAGATGGACACCAAAGAATTTTGACAAGCATCTAGAGGCAAGAAGTCGTGCTTGGCAGCACCTTGAAACAAGATTACCTCTAGGAACACAATTAGTGGTACTATAAAAATTATCAACTTCTGATGGTAAGGTGGGGGTGGAGCTTTTGAAATGTGCTTGGGTTTTTGACATCTTCAAAGAGTGAGGAGTGAATGAGAAACCTCATATTGATTTTGAATTTGAGATGGATCTTGATATGTATCATGTGTATTATGAAAATATAAAGTTCAATAGTTATTTATGATGATGCTACAAAATTATTCCACCTTAAGTTGTCCATATGACTCGTCTACAGAATGAGAAGAAAGATAAGGAAAATGGGCATAGCCAAGTTATCTCGTCCCTTCTTGGGGGACGGACGAGTAATGTCTCGTCCGTAGTTCCTTTGGGGCGGACGAGGACTGTCTCGTCCACCACAGAGGACGGACGAGAAAATCATGATCTTGCCGTGGCTCGTCCACCCTTAATTAGGGATAGACGAGCCAAGCATCCTTAACCAAAAAGGATCGAAACCTCCATTTGCTCGTAAAGGGACATCGGTTCAGATGAAACGACGTCTAAGGAAGTTGTGGAAGTTACCTCCGATTTCGGCGAACTCCTAAACAATAGGAACGGTTATCAAAGCCAATAACCGTTCCACACACTATATAAACGTGATCCTGCGTAAAGGTAAAGGGATTCGAACATTTTTTATTTGAGTCTTAGAGAAGGAAGAAAACACTTTAGATATTTCTCCTCTCACTTCAAGCCTTCTAACTTCATCATCGGAGGGTTATAGGCCGGCCTCCACCGGTCTTCACTCTGATTGGTTTTGGTTTTACAGGACCTAGTTCTCCAAATTGACGAAGTCTGAAGATTTCCAACCCACTGATCTTCCAATAATATCAGTTGGCGCCGTCTGTGGGAAAGTTTATAGTTGTCGCTCTTGAACTTGTTTAGTTCTGCGAGTTCTTTCTCACAAGAAAGGGTTTGAGATGGTTCGGACTAGATCAAGGGCAACTAGCCCGGGTCCTCAATAGAGTAGGGATGCGTCGAGTAATCCCCACCGCGATCGACAATCTGCACCCAATGTGCAGGCCTCGCCTGTTCAACATATGCAGTCGATGGCGGCTGCGATGGCGGAGTTAACTCGCCAAAATCAGGAGTTACGGAGAGAAGTCAACTTAAGAAGGCAGACACATCAAGAGCAGGATGAAGAAGGGCCAACCCAGGACCAAGAGGGCAGGGAGAACTTTCATCGTGGGAGCCCATCAAGGGATACCACTTCACGAAGGGCATCTGACTTGAAGAGAGAGATGGATCAGATGAAGAAGGCTATGGACGAGATGAAGGAGAATATGAGGAGGGCAAATCCAGTGGAAGATTTGGTACATAGAACTGACTCTCCTTTTACGGCTTCCATCAATGGACATCCCCTACCACCGAAGTTTAAAATGCCTTCTTTGGATTCATACGATGAGAATCGGGATCCTTTTGATCACATTGCCACCTTCAAGACCACTATGCATCTGCAGGGTGTTCCGGATGAAATAATGTGCAGAGCCTTTCCCACCACTCTCAAGGGTCCGGCCAGAGTATGGTTCAGTAAACTACCCCCGAATTCGGTAAGTTCTTTTGGAGAATTAAGCAAGCTATTTGTTAATAACTTTATAGGGGGTCAGCGTCATAGACGATCTACTTCCAGTTTGTTAACGATAGAACAGGGGGAGAATGAAAGCTTGCGTTCCTTCATTACACGCTTCAATAGAGAAGCCTTGACCGTGGACGAGGTAGATGATAAGCTATTGTTGGCAGCCTTCCATAACGGAGTCAATTCAGATTTATTCATACATAAACTTTATGAGAAGGAACCTCAGTCTATGGCTGAACTCGTCCATTCAGCCCAAAACTTTATGAATGCAGAAGATGCTATTATAGCTAAGAAGAGGAAGAGGGCTGAAAGGATAGAATCAAATCCTTATCGTCAGTCCGACCAAGGTCCTCGTCCAAAGAAGGGACGAACGGAGGATAAGAAAGATCGAGAAAAGAGAGCAGGTCCGTCAACAAGGAATCAACACTACACTCCTTTAAGTGTGCCACTTGAGCAAGTCCTCATGCAAATCAAAGACGAACCTTCCTTAAAGTGGCCAGAGAAGATGAAGGGAGATCCCAATAAGCGCAATAGAAATAAGTATTGTCGCTTCCACAGAGATCATGGGCACGACACGGACGAGTGTTTTGATCTGAAACAGCAGATTGAGAATCTCATCAGACAAGGGAAGTTGAAAAATTTCCTAGGACGAGATCACAGTGACGAGAAACTAAAGGCCAAATTAGAAGAACCGTCACGGCCACCGCTTGGAGAAATAAGAATCATTCTGGGGGGAAATTCTGCAGGACAGTTGTCTAAGTCAAGGAAAGCCTACCTGAAAGCAGTGCAGAGTGTGCAGCTCTCTGGACGAACGCCAAGTGCAGGGACCATGGACGAGCAAGCGATTACCTTCACGGACGAGGATGCAAAGAAAGTCGTCCACCCTCACGATGATGCTATTGTTATCACTCTCCTTATTGCAGATTACAAGACAAGAAGAGTGTTGATAGATAATGGAAGTTCAGCCGATATCTTGTATTTTCCAGCTTTTCAGCAGATGAGACTGGGACGAGACTTACTCCGTCCAACAAGCTCCCCCCTAGTTGGTTTTGGTGGAATGAAGGTGCAACCTGTGGGTAGTATTTCATTACCAGTGACGGTGGGGGCGTTTCCGCAGCAAGTTACCATGGAAGTAAGTTTCCTCGTAGTTGATTGTTCGTCTTCTTACAATGCAATAATTGGGAGGCCAACCTTGAACAGATGGAAGGCAGTTACATCTACTTATCATTTGTCGGTCAAGTTCCCAACGGAACACGGGGTAGGCCAAGTACAAGGAGACCAATTAGCTGCAAGAGAGTGTTATCTGGCTATGCTAGCTGCAGACGAGGAGATTCAAGCAATGAATATCGAAGAAAGGAAAGTAGTGGCAGAACCCGTTGAAGCCTTGGAAGATATTCCTTTAGATGATGTTAACCCTGAGAGGTGTACCAGGGTTGGAGCAGATTTGGAAACAAAGATCAAGAAAGATCTCATTTGTTTTTTGAAAAGAAATAAAGATGTGTTTGCATGGAGTCATGAAGATATGCCGGGCATAGATCCCAGTGTTATTACCCACCGTCTAAGTGTATGCCCTTCCTCCAAGCCAGTGCGACAAAAGAAGAGGGTGTTCGCCCCAGAGAGAGACAATGCTGTCAAGGAGGAAGTTCAGAAGCTGATTACGGCAAAGTTCATTCGAGAGGTATACTATCC
>NW_027069935.1:0-5092 GCF_002906115.3 Quercus suber | reverse complement strand
CACCTGGGCCTCTGATTGTAGGAGTAGCTAGGAATAGCAGGTGGCTATTAGCTCGTAAATTTACTTGTAAAACAGGCCTACCTGAGCCTCTGATTGTAATATGTATTTTTTCTATTTTTGAATTAATAATTTCAAGATTTTTTTTTTTTCTTTTTCTTTTTTTTTTTTTTTTTTTTTTTTTTGTACAATAAATACTTAAAATTTATAACTCTTATCTTATTCAATCTACTGTAAAACAAATACTTATAACTTGGAACATTATCTTTTTCAATCTACCGTAAAACAAACACTTAGAACTTAGAACCTTATCTTATTCAATCTACTGTAAAACAAATACTTATAACTTGGAACATTATCTTTTTCAATCTACCGTAAAACAAACACTTAGAACTTAGAACCTTATCTTATTCAATCTACTGTAAAACAAATACTTATAACTTGGAACATTTACCTGGTGCACCGGCCAGCACCCTAATCCTCCCCACAGACGGCGCCAATTGTAGGGACTCAATTTGAGTTGAGTGTAGGGTTTTCAGCCCAACAAGCCCAAACAATACATTTATAGAGAGTGGGCTGACAGGCTTAGGTGCTGGCCGTTGATCACCATGCCCAAACTTATCTTAAAAAGTGGCTAAGTGTTTTCTTACAAATGGGGGAATGCTCCTCGGACTGTGGCCGAGGAGGCTTCAAGGTTCTCCTTCTCCTTTCTTCTTTTTTTCCCCCTCCCTTTCCTTGGTTTTACTGGCTCTTCTTTTATAGTTTCCATCTTCCTATCTCCTGCTTCCATCTGTTGACCGTCTATTCGCTTTTCTTCTGGTTGTCCGTCCCATCGGAGGCCTTATCAGCACTCAAGTGGCTCAGTCTAACCAACGTTATCCTGCCAAGGGGTTACCTCCCCATTAATGCGGCCAGTGGGTTTGGTTGAGTGCATTCAATGCGATAGTGACGGCTTACTTTGGGGTTAACCTCTCCCCAAAATCACCTTTGTCAGGCCGAGGACGAGGTATCCTCGGCGTGGATCCAGGAGAGTAGGCTTCCCCCCCTTCTCCTCAGAAATAGCTTGATATCCTCGGCATGGGCTTTGGGCCCGCTATATGATGGGCCAAGACTACCAGGCCCACGGACCCCACAGTACTGAATTAAAAAAAAAAAAAAATGAAAGAGGATTACTTTCATTATAATGATGCTCTTTCATAAAATGCTAATGGAGCATTTTTTATTATCATTTTAATGCCACATCAACTTCAAGTATGTCAATTGTGTATATCATTTGCTACATAGATATTTTCTGTTAGTAAGTTAACGGTAGAGATCAAATTGATTATAAATTGAAAAAGAATAGAGATAAAATTGATTGTTACAAAAATGTAAAGACCAAATTGACTTTGCCCCAAAATGTAAGGACTAAAAAAAAAAAAATGGAATTACTTTCATTATAATGATGCTCTTCATAAAATTATAAAACCACGTTTATTTATGTATTTAGAAACACTAAAACAGAGAAAGGCAAAAGAAAAAAAAAAAGGAATTTATAGTCTATAAAAAATTCTTACAATATCTTTATATTCTTTTCTAATAACCAAGTAAATAAGAAACAACAACAAGACAAAAGATATTTTGAAGAAGAGCTACTCTGTTTTTTTTATTTTTTATTTTTTATTTTTTTTTTTAAATAGGTAGAATCTACTGAATAGAAAATTGAGTATATTTTGTTTTTTTTGTTTAAAGAAGTATATTGTATGGGACTCAAAACGCGGTCATTTTATGTCATCAGTTTATTACCTAGGTGGAATAAAAACGACACAGTTTTGCGGGACTTCTATTTTAAATTCTAAATTCTAATTCTACAACGTGCAGAGTTCAGACGAGGGAGAGAGAGAGAGAGAGAGATGGGGAAAACGAGATGTAACGATCAGGTTCGAGTACCGAAATTCAAGAAACGATGGGTCGTTCGTTGCAGATCAGATCAGATCAGATTAGTTTCTGAAGTGATTTTTCAGGTAAATCTACGCTTCCATGTAACGATGGGTCATATTATTGTTGCACACTGATTTGTGAACTCTTGGATTAGCTGGCCCCTCTCTAACCAATGAACCAACCCAGAGTCCCAGACATGTTGAGTAATTGAATTGAATCCAAACTGACCCATAATTCTTAGAAACACATCCAGGACCTGTCTTGTCTTTTGGAATGTTAGTCGCATAAAACCATATGAACTATTCTCTCTCTTTCTAAAAAAAGTTGTGGGATGGGGATAATCTCCATCTACACTTGGTTTCAACCTCTAAATGAAACTGTTATATTCATATGTCTAAACTTTATGGAGTTGTCATGGCTAACACCTTTTGTCCATATCAAGATATGACTCACATGTCTGTTTCCCCTTATTAAATTGCCACATTTGTTCTGGTAGATGTAAGAATGAACTTGTGAATTGAAAACATATAGGCTAGCGTGTAATTAATGCATAGGCACAATAAAAATTTAATCTTGCCTGAGAATTGTGTTTCCTTGTTTGTAAACTTGTAAGATAAATTAATTTCTTGTTTCTTTTTTTTCTTCTTTTTTTATTATTTTTTAATGGGAAAGATGAAGCCTTGCTCCTTTGTGAGGTTTTTATTTCTTTACTTATTTATTTATTTATTTTGCACTGCATAATCCAAAAAAAGCTACAATGTTGGGGATAATGAAGGCTTCAAAACCTGCTGAGGGTTGATGATTTTATTTTGTCTTACAGTGCCTAGGGTAGACTTATTTTTCCCAATTTGATGGTTTTACTATGAATTAGCTGGTTATGTATTTTTATGTAGAATGACAGGATATATGACTTGTGAAGAAAGTAGGCCTACGATCTCCTTATTTTGTTTGTCTTAGTTTTTCCAAGGTAGCCTTCACCTCCACCATTTTTTATCTATCTTCCTCAGACAAATATCCACTGTTCCTTTTATCCTCCATCAGCCTAAGATCATTTAGTAGGTTTATCTTCCTAATCCCCACATTTCCATATACTTTATTGTTCCATAACTTCAAATCTTGTTTCAGAGTTTGCAATTTGCTAGTTAGAACAAAACTAGGAGGAACCTGGAAACTATAACTTTGCCACCAGCCTCTAACCTTGTCCGCAAAACCACCCTTTCAAAGCCACGAGTTCTCGAATTCAAAATGAGTTTTATTTTCTGTTACACTTCTTTTTATTAAATTATGCCATTGTTGTGTATCTTGTTTCAATTTTTCTTTGCTTTCTTGTTAAATTTGTGGAATTATCAAGGTTTGACATTGATTATTATTATTATTATTATTATTTTTTTTTTTTGCATACTTATTTTATTTTAGTAGTCTTTTCTGGGATGGCCTTGAATATCTTTTTGTTAGATTGTTATCGGTGTTATTTTTCATTGATTTCTCTTGGCACCAGTGGCAGAGTGGCTCCCCAAACTTTTAATTATATTTCAATGAGCCCTAGATAAAATGTTACTTGACCCCTCAAAAAATTTTAAATGTTTAAATTCTGGTTAGTTTAAGTGTATTCTTAGATAATACTCAAACAATTAAGACTTTATCCTCTCTAAATATTTTAATTGTTATTGATCATCTGTCTCTGATTTTGTGATTTATAATTGATTCAATTACAATCAGATAATCGTACATGGAGCCAACCCGTAATTAGAGGCAGACGACCCTCTCTGTGGGCCTTCCAAAGCTGCACCACTGTTGGTGATGAAGTATTTATGTTTGGGGGTATAGACGCGAACAACCATCTCAACGATATTCATATTTTCAACACTTGTAACTGTAAGTTGTTTCTTTTAATCTTCAGCCACTTTGCACAGACAATTGATATGCTCACTAAGTGAGTGCTAATAGAAGTTTGACTGAAATCTATATATTTTATCTATTAATTGTGAATTCCACTGCATACTTGCTAACATGTTTAACATATTTATAGCTTCCCATAGATGGAGATCTCCACGTGTCGTCGGTAATATACCTGAGCGACGAAGATGGCACAGTGCAACTCATTATTGTCAAAGTCTGTACATATTTGGTGGCAGTGGGAGATTTAGGGATAATAATGATGAGACATACTATAGAAATGTCTACATGTTCCATACAGGTTATTTTTTAACATAACTGGTTACCGATCAAAAAATAAAATTAGACACTGATCTTTTTCTCTTTTTATCTTTACTTGTAGCTCGTTTCGTATGGAACCGTATTGCTACATTTGGCAGTCTACCATCTCCTCGCAACAGCCATGTCTGCTCGTATCAACTAGACAAGATGATTGTGGTTGGTGGTAAAGATGGGCATGATTCTTTTTGTTCTGATGTCATTGTGATGGAAGGTTATATAATTTTCTTTGTTGCCAAATTTAATTGCAATTGTGATTTTCTAAAAAAAATTTCATCATATAAAACCTGTGCTGCATAGCTTGGGGCTATCAATTATGCGTTTTTTAGGAGCTTAATAATAAATTGAATTCTTGGGTTTGTTTCATCAGGTTTAACTTGGAGAGAGCGGCGAACTTCAGGACATTTGTTTCCCCCTCGAGTTGGTCATGCAGCTGTTAACTTTGGTGCCAATGGAACAAAGTTGTATATATTTGGGGGATATATGATTCAAATCCAATACAACGATGTCTATGTACTTGATATTGGTAAGTAAGAAATAAGCTGACAATATTAGTTGTGTTAATATATATATATATATATATATATAAAATTGGTATGTTAGTGTATTTTTTATAATCCCAAAATTTTTTGCAACTGGTGCAGTTACCGGTGTATGGACAAATGCGATCATGACAGGTGCTAGGTCTTCAGCTAGAGCTTTTATGACTGGTGCCTCCTTGGATTTACAACGTTTTGATGCACACACCCCAGCTTGTTAATGCACATTTTGGTGGGACTTATGCCAGCTATATTATCAAGAGCTTTTTCCAGTTTCAAAGCTATCTGTCTCAGCTAGAGACACTTGTGTTGGACTTAAAGTTTCAGGTTAGTATGTAAAAATCCACTTTTCTGCTCCAAAGTACAAACAAAATAAGATGCTTATCCATTTTGTTGTGATTGAATTTTTCAGAAGTTAACCT